>NW_028230914.1:0-23378 GCF_043228905.1 Azolla caroliniana | reverse complement strand
AATCCGATATCACACGAGCCAGGTATGAACTTTTTAATTCACTCGCGTGCTCTTCTCAAATCCCTCCTCAATGTTGCTAATTTCTTCATGTCTCTCGACCTCAGTTTCAAAATCTTGATTTTTAAATTCCATATCATAGCTAGTGTTGTTAGCTTCGATACGCATGTTTGGACACAAAAATCCGATATCACACGAGCCAGGTATGAACTTTTTAATTCACTCACGGGCTCTTCTCAAGTCCCTCCTCAAAGTTGCTAATTTCTTCATGTCTCTCGACCTGAGTTTCAAAACCTTGATTTTTTAATTCTATATCATAGCTAGCGTTGTTAGCTTCGATACGCATGTTTGAACACAAAAATCCGATATCACACGAGCTAGGTATGAACAATTTAATTGATTCACGGTCTCGTCTCAAATCCCTCCTCAAAGTTGCTAATTTCTTCATGTCTCTCGACTTGAGTTTTAAATTCTTCATTTTTTAAATCCATATCATAGCTAGCGTTGTTAGCTTCGATGCGCATGTTTTAACACAAAAATCCGATATCACACGAGCCAGGTATTAACTTTTTAATTCCATCACGGGCTCTTCTTAACTCCCTCCTCAAAGTTGCTAATTTCTTCATGTCTCTCGACCTGAGTTTCAAAATCTTGATTTTTTAATTCCATATCATAGCTAGCGTTGTTAGCTTTGATACGCATGTTTGAACACAAAAATCCGATATCACACGAGCCAGGTATGAACATCTTAATTCACTCACGGGCTCTTCTTAACTACCTCCTCAAAGTTGCTAATTTCTTCATGTCTCTCGACCTGAGTTTCAAAATCTTGATTTTTTAATTCCATATCATAGCTAGCGTTGTTAGCTTAGATGCGCATGTTTGAAAACACAAAAATCCGATATCACAAGAGCCAGGTATGACCATTTTAATTGACTCGCGGGTTCTTCTCAAGTCCCTCCTCAAAGTTGCTAATTTCTTCATGTCTCGCGACCTGAGTTTCAAAATCTTGATTTTTTAAATACATATCATAGCTAGCGTTGTTAGCTTCGATGCGCATGTTTGAACACAAGAATCCGATATCACACGAGCCAGGTATGAACTTTTTAATTCACTCACGGGATCTTCTTAACTCCCTCCTCAAAGTTGCTAATTTCTTCATGTCTCTCGACCTGAGTTTCAAAATCTTGATTTTTGAATTGCATATCATAGCTAGCGTTGTTAGCTTCGATACGTATGTTTGGACAGAAAAATCCGATATCACACGAGCCAGGTATGACTGTTTTAATTGACTCAAGGGCTCTTCTCAAGTCCGTAATCAAAGTTGCTAATTTTTTCATGGCTCTCGACTTGAGTTTTAAAATCTTGATTTTTTAATTCCATATCATAGCTAGTGTTGTTAGCTTCGATACGCATGTTTGAACACAAAAATCCGATATCATACGTGCCAGGTATGAACTTCTTAAATCACTCACGGGCTCTTCTTAACGGCCTCCTCAAAGTTGCTAATTTCTTCATGTCTCTCGACCTGAGTTTCAAAACCTTGATTTTTTAATTCTATATCATAGCTAGCGTTGTTAGCTTCGATACGCATGTTTGAACACAAAAATCCGATATCACACAAGCCAGGTATGAACATTTTAATTGACTCACGGTCTCGTCTCAAATCCCTCCTCAAAGTTGCTAATTTCTTCATGTCTCTCGACTTGAGTTTCAAAATCTTCATTTTTTAAATTCATATCATAGCTAGCGTTGTTAGCTTCGATGCGCATGTTTGAACACAAAAATCCGATATCACACGAGCCAGGTATTAACTTTTTAATTCCATCACGGGCTCTTCTTAACTCCCTCCTCAAAGTTGCTAATTTCTTCATGTCTCTCGACCTGAGTTTCAAAATCTTGATTTTTTAATTCCATATCATAGCTAGCGTTGTTAGCTTTGATACGCATGTTTGAACACAAAAATCCGATATCACACGAGCCAGGTATGAACATCTTAATTCACTCACGGGCTCTTCTTAACTACCTCCTCAAAGTTGCTAATTTCTTCATGTCTCTCGACCTGAGTTTCAAAATCTTGATTTTTTAATTCCATATCATAGCTAGCGTTGTTAGCTTAGATGCGCATGTTTGAAAACACAAAAATCCGATATCACAAGAGCAAGGTATGACCATTTTAATTGACACGCGGGTTCTTCTCAAGTCCCTCCTCAAAGTTGCTAATTTCTTCATGTCTCGCGACCTGAGTTTCAAAATCTTGATTTTTGAATTCCATATCATAGCTAGCGTTGTTAGCTTCGATGCGCATGTTTTAACACAAAAATCCGATATCACACGAGCCAGGTATTAACTTTTTAATTCCATCACGGGCTCTTCTTAACTCCCTCCTCAAAGTTGCTAATTTCTTCATGTCTCTCGACCTGAGTTTCAAAATCTTGATTTTTTAATTCCATATCATAGCTAGCGTTGTTAGCTTTGATACGCATGTTTGAACACAAAAATCCGATATCACACGAGCCAGGTATGAACATCTTAATTCACTCACGGGCTCTTCTTAACTACCTCCTCAAAGTTGCTAATTTCTTCATGTCTCTCGACCTGAGTTTCAAAATCTTGATTTTTTAATTCCATATCATAGCTAGCGTTGTTAGCTTAGATGCGCATGTTTGAAAACACAAAAATCCGATATCACAAGAGCCAGGTATGACCATTTTAATTGACTCGCGGGTTCTTCTCAAGTCCCTCCTCAAAGTTGCTAATTTCTTCATGTCTCGCGACCTGAGTTTCAAAATCTTGATTTTTTAAATACATATCATAGCTAGCGTTGTTAGCTTCGATGCGCATGTTTGAACACAAGAATCCGATATCACACGAGCCAGGTATGAACTTTTTAATTCACTCACGGGCTCTTCTTAACTCCCTCCTCAAAGTTGCTAATTTCTTCATGTCTCTCGACCTGAGTTTCAAAATCTTGATTTTTGAATTGCATATCATAGCTAGCGTTGTTAGCTTCGATACGTATGTTTGGACAGAAAAATCCGATATCACACGAGCCAGGTATGACTGTTTTAATTGACTCAAGGGCTCTTCTCAAGTCCGTAATCAAAGTTGCTAATTTTTTCATGGCTCTCGACTTGAGTTTTAAAATCTTGATTTTTTAATTCCATATCATAGCTAGTGTTGTTAGCTTCGATACGCATGTTTGAACACAAAAATCCGATATCATACGTGCCAGGTATGAACTTCTTAAATCACTCACGGGCTCTTCTTAACGGCCTCCTCAAAGTTGCTAATTTCTTCATGTCTCTCGACCTGAGTTTCAAAACCTTGATTTTTTAATTCTATATCATAGCTAGCGTTGTTAGCTTCGATACGCATGTTTGAACACAAAAATCCGATATCACACGAGCTAGGTATGAACATTTTAATTGACTCACGGTCTCGTCTCAAATCCCTCCTCAAAGTTGCTAATTTCTTCATGTCTCTCGACTTGAGTTTTAAATTCTTCATTTTTTAAATCCATATCATAGCTAGCCTTGTTAGCTTCGATGCGCATGTTTTAACACAAAAATCCGATATCACACGAGCCAGGTATTAACTTTTTAATTCCATCACGGGCTCTTCTTAACTCCCTCCTCAAAGTTGCTAATTTCTTCATGTCTCTCGACCTGAGTTTCAAAATCTTGATTTTTTAATTCCATATCATAGCTAGCGTTGTTAGCTTTGATACGCATGTTTGAACACAAAAATCCGATATCACACGAGCCAGGTATGAACATCTTAATTCACTCACGGGCTCTTCTTAACTACCTCCTCAAAGTTGCTAATTTCTTCATGTCTCTCGACCTGAGTTTCAAAATCTTGATTTTTTAATTCCATATCATAGCTAGCGTTGTTAGCTTAGATGCGCATGTTTGAAAACACAAAAATCCGATATCACAAGAGCCAGGTATGACCATTTTAATTGACTCGCGGGTTCTTCTCAAGTCCCTCCTCAAAGTTGCTAATTTCTTCATGTCTCGCGACCTGAGTTTCAAAATCTTGATTTTTTAAATACATATCATAGCGAGCGTTGTTAGCTTCGATGCGCATGTTTGAACACAAGAATCCGATATCACACGAGCCAGGTATGAACTTTTTAATTCACTCACGGGCTCTTCTTAACTCCCTCCTCAAAGTTGCTAATTTCTTCATGTCTCTCGACCTGAGTTTCAAAATCTTGATTTTTGAATTGCATATCATAGCTAGCGTTGTTAGCTTCGATACGTATGTTTGGACAGAAAAATCCGATATCACACGAGCCAGGTATGACTGTTTTAATTGACTCAAGGGCTCTTCTCAAGTCCGTAATCAAAGTTGCTAATTTTTTCATGGCTCTCGACTTGAGTTTTAAAATCTTGATTTTTTAATTCCATATCATAGCTAGTGTTGTTAGCTTCGATACGCATGTTTGAACACAAAAATCCGATATCATACGTGCCAGGTATGAACTTCTTAAATCACTCACGGGCTCTTCTTAACGGCCTCCTCAAAGTTGCTAATTTCTTCATGTCTCTCGACCTGAGTTTCAAAACCTTGATTTTTTAATTCTATATCATAGCTAGCGTTGTTAGCTTCGATACGCATGTTTGAACACAAAAATCCGATATCACACGAGCCAGGTATGAACATTTTAATTGACTCACGGTCTTGTCTCAAATCCCTCCTCAAAGTTGCTAATTTCTTCATGTCTCTCGACTTGAGTTTCAAAATCTTCATTTTTTAAATTCATATCATAGCTAGCGTTGTTAGCTTCGATGCGCATGTTTGAACACAAAAATCCGATATCACACGAGCCAGGTATTAACTTTTTAATTCCATCACGGGCTCTTCTTAACTCCCTCCTCAAAGTTGCTAATTTCTTCATGTCTCTCGACCTGAGTTTCAAAATCTTGATTTTTTAATTCCATATCATAGCTAGCGTTGTTAGCTTTGATACGCATGTTTGAACACAAAAATCCGATATCACACGAGCCAGGTATGAACATCTTAATTCACTCACGGGCTCTTCTTAACTACCTCCTCAAAGTTGCTAATTTCTTCATGTCTCTCGACCTGAGTTTCAAAATCTTGATTTTTTAATTCCATATCATAGCTAGCGTTGTTAGCTTAGATGCGCATGTTTGAAAACACAAAAATCCGATATCACAAGAGCAAGGTATGACCATTTTAATTGACACGCGGGTTCTTCTCAAGTCCCTCCTCAAAGTTGCTAATTTCTTCATGTCTCGCGACCTGAGTTTCAAAATCTTGATTTTTAAATTCCATATCATAGCTAGCGTTGTTAGCTTCGATGCGCATGTTTGAATACAAGAATCCGATATCACACGAGCCAGGTATGAACTTTTTAATTCACTCACGGGCTCCTCTTAACGCCCTCCTCAAAGTTGCTAATTTCTTCATGTCTCTCGACCTGAGTTTCAAAACCTTGATTTTTTAATTCCATATCATAGCTAGCGTTGTTAGCTTCGATACGCATGTTTAAACACAAAAATCCGATATCACACGAGCCAGGTATGAACATTTTAATTGACTCACGGTCTCGTCTCAAATCCCTCCTCAAAGTTGCTAATTTCTTCATGTCTCTCGACCTGAGTTTCAAATTCTTGATTTTTGAATTACATATCATAGCTAGCGTTGTTAGCTTCGATGCGCATGTTTGAACACAAGAATCCGATATCACACGAGCCAGGTATGAACTTTTTAATTCACTCACGGGCTCTTCTTAACTCCCTCCTCAAAGTTGCTAATTTCTTCATGTATCTCGACCTAAGTTTCAAAATCTTGATTTTTTAATTCCATATCATAGCTAGCGTTGTTAGCTTCGATGCGCATGTTTGAACACAAGAATCCGATATCACATGAGCCAGGTATGAACTTTTTAATTCACTCACGGGCTCTTCTCAAGTCCCTCCTCAACTTTGCTAATTTCTTCATGTCTCTCGACCTGAGATTCAAAATCTTGATTTTTTAAGTCCATATGATAGCTAGCGTTGTTAGCTTCGATACGCATGTTTGAACACAAAAATCCGATATCACAAGAGCCAGGTATGACCATTTTAATTGACTCGCGGGCTCTTCTCAAGTCCCTCCTCAAAGTTGCTAATTTCGTCATGTCTCTCGACCTAAGTTTCAAAATCTTGATTTTTTAATTCCATATCATACCTAGCGTTGTTAGCTTCGATGCGCATGTTCGAACACAAAAATCCGATATCACACGAGCCAGGTATGAACTTTTTAATTCACTCGCGTGCTCTTCTCAAATCCCTCCTCAATGTTGCTAATTTCTTCATGTCTCTCGACCTCAGTTTCAAAATCTTGATTTTTTAATTCCATATCATAGCTAGTGTTGTTAGCTTCGATACGCATGTTTGGACACAAAAATACGATATCACACGAGCCAGGTATGAACTTTTTAATTCACTCACGGGCTCTTCTCAAGTCCCTCCTCAAAGTTGCTAATTTCTTCATGTCTCTCGACCTGAGTTTCAAAATCTTGATTTTTAAATTCCATATCATAGCTAGCGTTGTTAGCTTCGATACGCATGTTTGAACACAAAAATCCAATATTATACGTGCCAGGTATGAACATTCTAATTGACTCACAGGCTCTTCTGAAGTCCCTCCTCAAATTTGCTAATTTCTTCATTTTTCTCGACTTGAGTTTCAAAATCTTGATTTTTTAAGTCCATATCATAGCTAGCGTTGTTAGCTTAGATGCGCATGTTTGAAAACACAAAAATCCGATATCACAAGAGCAAGGTATGACCATTTTAATTGACACGCGGGTTCTTCTCAAGTCCCTCCTCAAAGTTGCTAATTTCTTCATGTCTCGCGACCTGAGTTTCAAAATCTTGATTTTTAAATTCCATATCATAGCTAGCGTTGTTAGCTTCGATGCGCATGTTTGAATACAAGAATCCGATATCACACGAGCCAGGTATGAACTTTTTAATTCACTCACGGGCTCTTCTCAAGTCCCTCCTCAAAGTTGCTAATTTCTTCATGTCTCTCGACCTGAGTTTCAAAATCTTGATTTTTAAATTCCATATCATAGCTAGCGTTGTTAGCTTCGATACGCATGTTTGAACACAAAAATCCAATATTATACGTGCCAGGTATGAACATTCTAATTGACTCACAGGCTCTTCTGAAGTCCCTCCTCAAATTTGCTAATTTCTTCATTTTTCTCGACTTGAGTTTCAAAATCTTGATTTTTTAAGTCCATATCATAGCTAGCGTTGTTAGCTTCGATACGCATGTTTGAACACAAAAATCCGATATCACACGAGCCAGGTATGAACATTTTAATTTACTCAATGGCTCTTCTCAAGTCCCTACTCAAATTTGCTAATTTCGTCATGTCTCTCGACCTAAGTTTCAAAATCTTGATTTTTTAATTCGATATCATAGCTAACGTTGTTAGCTTCGATACGCATGTTTGAACACAAAAATCCGATATCACACGAGCCAGGTATGAACATTTTAATTGACTCACGGTCTCGTCTCAAGTCCCTCCTCAAAGTTGCTAATTTCTTCATGTCTCTCGACCTGAGTTTCAAAATCTTGATTTTTTTCATCCATATCATAGCTAGCGTTGTTAGCTTCGATGCGCATGTTTGAACACAAGAATCCGATATCACACGAGCCAGGTATGAACTTTTTAATTCACTCACGGGCTCTTCTTAACTCCCTCCTCAAAGTTGCTAATTTCTTCATGTCTCTCGACCTGAGTTTCAAAATCTTGATTTTTGAATTCCATATCATAGCTAGCGTTGTTAGCTTCGATACGCATGTTTGGACAGAAAAATCCGATATCACACGAGCCAGGTATGACTGTTTTAATTGACTCACGGGCTCTTCTCAAGTCCCTAATCAAAGTTGCTAATTTTTTCATGTCTCTCGACTTGAGTTTTAAAATCTTGATTTTTTAATTCCATATCATAGCTAGCGTTGTTAGCTTCGATACGCATGTTTGAACACAAAATCCGATATCACACGAGCCAGGTATGAACATTTTAATTTACTCAATGGCTCTTCTCAAGTCCCTCCTCAACTTTGCTAATTTCTTCATGTCTCTCGACCTGAGATTCAAAATCTTGATTTTTTAAGTCCATATGATAGCTAGCGTTGTTAGCTTCGATACGCATGTTTGAACACAAAAATCCGATATCACAAGAGCCAGGTATGACCATTTTAATTGACTCGCGGGCTCTTCTCAAGTCCCTCCTCAAAGTTGCTAATTTCGTCATGTCTCTCGACCTAAGTTTCAAAATCTTGATTTTTTAATTCCATATCATACCTAGCGTTGTTAGCTTCGATGCGCATGTTCGAACACAAAAATCCGATATCACACGAGCCAGGTATGAACTTTTTAATTCACTCGCGTGCTCTTCTCAAATCCCTCCTCAATGTTGCTAATTTCTTCATGTCTCTCGACCTCAGTTTCAAAATCTTGATTTTTAAATTCCATATCATAGCTAGTGTTGTTAGCTTCGATACGCATGTTTGGACACAAAAATACGATATCACACGAGCCAGGTATGAACTTTTTAATTCACTCACGGGCTCTTCTCAAGTCCCTCCTCAAAGTTGCTAATTTCTTCATGTCTCTCGACCTGAGTTTCAAAACCTTGATTTTTTAATTCCATATCATAGCTAGTGTTGTTAGCTTCGATACGCATGTTTGGACACAAAAATACGATATCACACGAGCCAGGTATGAACATTTTAATTGACTCACGGTCTCGTCTCAAGTCCCTCCTCAAAGTTGCTAATTTCTTCATGTCTCTCGACCTGAGTTTCAAAACGTTGATAATTTAATTCCATATCATAGCTAGTGTTGTTAGCTTCGATACGCATGTTTGGACACAAAAATACGATATCACACGAGCCAGGTATGAACATTTTAATTGACTCACGGTCTCGTCTCAAGTCCCTCCTCAAAGTTGCTAATTTCTTCATGTCTCTCGATATCACACGAGCCAGGTATGATTATTTTAATTCACTCACAGGCTCTTCTTAAGTCCCTAATCAAATTTGCTAATTTCTTCATGTCTCTCGACATGAGTTTCAAAATCTTGATTTTTTAAGTCCATAACATAGCTAGCGTTGTTAGCTTCGATGCTCATGTTTGAACACAAGAATCCGATATCACACGAGCCAGGTATGAACTTTTTAATTCACTCACGGGCGCTTCTTAACTACCTCCTCAAAGTTGCTAATTTCTTCATGTCTCTCGACCTGAGTTTCAAAATCTTGATTTTTTAATTCCGTATCATAGCTAGCGTTGTTAGCTTCGATGCGCATGTTTGAACACAAGAATCCGATATCACACGAGCCAGGTATGAACTTTCTAATTCACTCACGGGCTCTTCTTAACTGCCTCCTCAAAGTTGCTAATTTCTTCATGTCTCTCGACCTGAGTTTCAAAATCTTGGTTTTTTAATTCCATATCATAGCTAGCGTTGTTAGCTTCGATGCGCATGTTTGAACACAACAATCCGATATCACACGAGCCAGGTATGAACCTTTTAATGCACTCACGGGCTCTTCTTAACTTCCTCCTCAAAGTTGCTAATTTCTTCATGTCTCTCGACCTGAGTTTCAAAATCTTGATTTTTTAAGTCCATATCATAGCTAGCGTTGTTAGCTTCGATACGCATGTTTGAACACAAGAATCCGATATCACACGAGCCAGGTATGAACTTTTTAATTCACTCACGGGCTCTTCTCAAGTCCCTCCTCAAAGTTGCTAATTTCTTCATGTCTCTCGACCTGAGTTTCAAAATCTTGATTTTTTAATTCCATATCATAGCTAGCGTTGTTAGCTTAGATGCGCATGTTTGAAAACACAAAAATCCGATATCACAAGAGCCAGGTATGACCATTTTAATTGACTCGCGGGTTCTTCTCAAGTCCCTCCTCAAAGTTGCTAATTTCTTCATGTCTCGCGACCTGAGTTTCAAAATCTTGATTTTTTAATTCCATATCATAGCTAGCGTTGTTAGCTTCGATACGCATGTTTGAACACAAAAATCCAATATTACACGAGCCAGGTATGAACATTCTAATTGACTCACAGGCTCTTCTCAAGTCCCTCCTCAAATTTGCTAATTTCTTCATGTCTCTCGACCTGAGTTTCAAAATCCGGATTTTTGAATTCCATATCATAGCTAGCGTTGTTAGCTTCGATGCGCATGTTTGAACACAAGAATCCGATATCACACGAGCCAGGTATGAACTTTTTAATTCACTCACGGGCTCTTCTTAACTCCCTCCTCAAAGTTGCTAATTTCGTCATGTCTCTCGACCTAAATTTCAAAATCTTGATTTTTGAATTCCATATCATAGCTAGCGTTGTTAGCTTCGATACGCATGTTTGGACACAAAAATCCGATATCACACGAGCCAGGTATGACTGTTTTAATTAACTCACGGGCTCTTCTCAAGTCCCTCCTCAAAGTTGCTAATTTCTTCATGTCTCTCGACCTGAGTTTCAAAATCTTGATTTTTTAATTCCATATCATAGCTAGCGTTGTTAGCTTCGATACGCATGTTTGGACACAAAAATCCGATATCACACGAGCCAGGTATGACTGTTTTAATTAACTCACGGGCTCTTCTCAAGTCCCTCCTCAAAGTTGCTAATTTCTTCATGTCTCTCGACCTGAGTTGCAAAATCCGGATTTTTGAATTCCATATCATAGCTAGCGTTGTTAGCTTCGATGCGCATGTTTGAACACAAGAATCCGATATCACACGAGCCAGGTATGAACTTTTTAATTCACTCACGGGCTCTTCTTAACTCCCTCCTCAAAGTTGCTAATTTCGTCATGTCTCTCGACCTAAGTTTCAAAATCTTGATTTTTTAATTCGATATCATAGCTAACGTTGTTAGCTTCGATGCGCATGTTTGAACACAAGAATCCGATATCACACGAGCCAGGTATGAACTTTTTAATTCACTCGCGTGCTCTTCTCAAGTCCCTCAAAGTTGCTAATTTCTTCATGTCTCTCGACCTGAGTTTCAAAATCTTGATTTTTTAATTCTATATCATACCTAGCGTTGTTAGCCAGTTATGAACATTTTAATTAACTCACGGGCTCTTCTTAACTCCCTCCTCAAAGTTGCTAATTTCTTCATGTCTCTCGACCTGAGTTTCAAAATCTTGATTTTTTAATTCCGTATCATAGCTAGTGTTGTTAGCGTCGATACGCATGTTTGGACACAAAAATCCGATATCACACGAGCCAGGTATGAACATTTTAATTGACTCACGGGCTCTTCTCAAGTCCGTAATCAAAGTTGCTAATTTCTTCATGTGTCTCGACTTGAGTTTTAAAATCTTGATTTTTTAATTCCATATCATAGCTAGCGTTGTTAGCTTCGATGCGCATGTTTGAACACAAAAATCCGATATCACAAGAGCCAGGTATGACCATTTTAATTGACTCGCAGGCTCTTCTTAACTGCCTCCTCAAAGTTGCTAATTTCTTCATGTCTCTCGACCTGAGTTTCAAAATCTTGATTTTTTAAGTCCATATCATAGCTAGCGTTGTTAGCTTCGATACGCATGTTTGAACACAAAAATCCGATATCACAAGAGCCAGGTATGACCATTTTAATTGACTCGCGGGCTCTTCTCAAGTCCCTAATCAAAGTTGCTAATTTCTTCATGTCTCTCGACCTGAGTTTCAAAATCTTGATTTTTTAATTCCATATCATAGGTAGTGTTGTTAGCTTCGATACGCATGTTTGGACACAAAAATCCGATATCACATGAGCCAGGTATGACCATTTTAATTGACTCGCGGGCTCTTCTCCAGTCCCTAATCAAAGTTGCTAATATCTTCATGTCTCTCGACCTAAGTTTCAAAATCTTGATTTTTGAATTCCATATCATAGCTAGCGTTGTTAGCTTCGATGCGCATGTCTGAACATAAGAATCGGATATCACACGAGCCAGGTATTAGCTTTTTAATTCCATCACGGGCTCTTCTTAACTCCCTCCTCAAAGTTGCTAATTTCTTCATGTCTCTCGACCTGAGTTTCAAAATCTTGATTTTTTAATTCCATATCATAGCTAGCGTTGTTAGCTTTGATGCGCATGTTTGAACACAAAAATCCGATATCACAAGAGCCAGGTATGACCATTTTAATTGACTCGCGGGCTCTTCTTAACTGCCTCCTCAAAGTTGCTAATTTCTTCATGTCTCTCGACCTGAGTTTCAAAATCTGGATTTTTGAGTTCCATATCATAGCTAACGTTGTTAGCTTCGATGCGCATGTTTGAACACAAGAATCCGATATCACACGAGCCAGGTATGAACTTTTTAATTCACTCACGGGCTCTTCTTAACTCCCTCCTCAAAGTTGCTAATTTCGTCATGTCTCTCGACCTAAGTTTCAAAATCTTGATTTTTTAATTCCATATAATAGCTAGCGTTGTTAGCTTCGATGCGCATGTTTGAACACAAGAATCCGATATCACACGAGCCAGGTATGAACTTTTTAATTCACTCGCGTGCTCTTCTCAAGTCCCTCAAAGTTGCTAATTTCTTCATGTCTACCGACCTGAGTTTCAAAATCTTGATTTTTTAATTCTATATCATACCTAGCGTTGTTAGCCAGTTATGAACATTTTAATTAACTCACGGGCTCTTCTTAACTCCCTCCTCAAAGTTGCTAATTTCTTCATGTCTCTCGACCTGAGTTTCAAAATCTTGATTTTTTAATTCCGTATCATAGCTAGTGTTGTTAGCGTCGATACGCATGTTTGGACACAAAAATCCGATATCACACGAGCCAGGTATGAACATTTTAATTGACTCACGGGCTCTTCTCAAGTCCGTAATCAAAGTTGCTAATTTCTTCATGTCTCTCGACTTGAGTTTTAAAATCTTGATTTTTTAATTCCATATCATAGCTAGCGTTGTTAGCTTCGATGCGCATGTTTGAACACAAGAATCAGATATCACACGAGCCAGGTATGAACTGTTTAATTCACTCGCGTGCTCTTCTCAAGTCCCTCCTCAAAGTTGCTAATTTCTTCATGTCTCTCGACCTTAGTTTCAAAATCTTGATTTTTTAATTCCATATCATAGCTAGCGTTGTTAGCTTCGATGCGCATGTTTGAACACAAAAATCCGATATCACAAGAGCCAGGTATGAACTTTTTAATTCACTCACGGGCTCTTCTTAACTCCCTCCTCAAAGTTGCTAATTTCTTCATGTCTCTCGACCTGAGTTTCAAAATCTTGATTTTTGAATTCCATATCATAGCTAGCATTGTTAGCTTAGATGCGCATGTTTGAAAACACAAAAATCCGATATCACAAGAGCAAGGTATTAACTTTTTAATTCCATCACGGGCTCTTCTTAACTCCCTCCTCAAAGTTGCTAATTTCGTCATGTCTCTCGACCTAAGTTTCAAAATCTTGATTTTTTAATTCCATATCATAGCTAGCGTTGTTAGCTTCGATGCGCATGTTTGAACACAAGAATCCGATATCACACGAGCAAGGTATGAACTTTTTAATTCACTCGCGTGCTCTTCTCAAGTCCCTCAAAGTTGCTAATTTCTTCATGTCTCTCGACCTGAGTTTCAAAATCTTGATTTTTTAATACTATATCATACCTAGCGTTAGCCAGTTATGAACATTTTAATTAACTCACGGGCTCTTCTTAACTCCCTCCTCAAAGTTGCTAATATCTTCATGTCTCTCGACCTAAGTTTCAAAATCTTGATTTTTGAATTCCATATCATAGCTAGCGTTGTTAGCTTCGATGCGCATGTCTGAACATAAGAATCCGATATCACACGAGCCAGGTATTAGCTTTTTAATTCCATCACGGGCTCTTCTTAACTCCCTCCTCAAAGTTGCTAATTTCTTCATGTCTCTCGACCTGAGTTTCAAAATCTTGATTTTTTAATTCCATATCATAGCTAGCGTTGTTAGCTTTGATGCGCATGTTTGAACACAAAAATCCGATATCACAAGCGCCAGGTATGAGCATTTTAATTGACTCGCGGGCTCTTCTTAACTGCCTCCTCAAAGTTGCTAATTTCTTCATGTCTCTCGACCTGAGTTTCAAAATCTGGATTTTTGAGTTCCATATCATAGCTAACGTTGTTAGCTTCGATGCGCATGTTTGAACACAAGAATCCGATATCACACGAGCCAGGTATGAACTTTTTAATTCACTCACGGGCTCTTCTTAACTCCCTCCTCAAAGTTGCTAATTTCGTCATGTCTCTCGACCTAAGTTTCAAAATCTTGATTTTTTAATTCCATATAATAGCTAGCGTTGTTAGCTTCGATGCGCATGTTTGAACACAAGAATCCGATATCACACGAGCCAGGTATGAACTTTTTAATTCACTCGCGTGCTCTTCTCAAGTCCCTCAAAGTTGCTAATTTCTTCATGTCTCTCGACCTGAGTTTCAAAATCTTGATTTTTTAATTCTATATCATACCTAGCGTTGTTAGCCAGTTATGAACATTTTAATTAACTCACGGGCTCTTCTTAACTCCCTCCTCAAAGTTGCTAATTTCTTCATGTCTCTCGACCTGAGTTTCAAAATCTTGATTTTTTAATTCCGTATCATAGCTAGTGTTGTTAGCGTCGATACGCATGTTTGGACACAAAAATCCGATATCACACGAGCCAGGTATGAACATTTTAATTGACTCACGGGCTCTTCTCAAGTCCGTAATCAAAGTTGCTAATTTCTTCATGTCTCTCGACTTCAGTTTTAAAATCTTGATTTTTTAATTCCATATCATAGCTAGCGTTGTTAGCTTCGATGCGCATGTTTGAACACAAGAATCAGATATCACACGAGCCAGGTATGAACTGTTTAATTCACTCGCGTGCTCTTCTCAAGTCCCTCCTCAAAGTTGCTAATTTCTTCATGTCTCTCGACCTGAGTTTCAAAATCTTGATTTTTTAATTCCAGATCATAGCTAGCGTTGTTAGCTTCGATACGCATGTTTGAACACAAAAATCCGATATCATACGAGCCAGGTATGAACATTTTAATTGACTCACGGGTTCTTTTCAAGTCCCTCCTCAAATTTGCTAATTTTTTCATGTCTCTCGACTTGAGTTTCAAAGCTTGATTTTTTAAGTCCATAACATGGCTAGCGTTGTTAGCTTCGATGCACATGTTTGAACACAACAATCCGATATCACACGAGCCAGGTATGAACTTTTTAATTCACTCACGGGCTCTTCTTAACTCCCTCCTCAAAGTTGCTAATTTCTTCATGTCTTTCGACCTGAGTTTCAAAACCTTGATTTTTGAATTCCATATGATAGCTAGCGTTGTTAGTTTCGATACGCATGTTTGAACACAAAAATCCGATATCACAAGAGCCAGGTATGACCATTTTAATTGACTCGCGGGCTCTTCTCAAGTCCCTCCTCAAAGTTGCTAATTTCGTCATGTCTCTCGACTTGAGTTTCAAAATCTTGATTATTTAGCTGCTTTATATCTAGCGTTATTAGCGTTTCAAATTCTTGATTTTTGAATTACATATCATAGCTACCGTTGTTAGCTTCGATATCACACGAGACAGGTATGAAGTTCTTAATTCACTCACGGGCTCTTCTTAACTCCCTCCTCAAAGTTGCTAATTTCTTCATGTCCTTCGACCTGAGTATCAAAACCTTGATTTTTGAATTCCATATCATAGCTAGCGTTGTTAGCTTCGATACGCATGTTTGGACACAAAAATCCGATATCACACGAGCCAGGTATGAACATTTTAATTCACTCGCGTGCTCTTCTCAAGTCCCTTTTCAAAGTTGCTAATTTCTTCATGTCTCTCGACCTGAGTTAACCCATATACCCGAAACCTTCAAACCCAAACCCTAAATCCTCAAATAGTTAACCAAATAACACTAATCACAGCCAAAGAAGTATCGTGCCCGCACTCCTCGTATAAGACATTATATAGTCTATTAATATGGAAAATCCGATATCACACGAGCCAGGTATGACTGTTTTAATTGACTCACGGGCTCTTCTCAAGTCCCTCCTCAAAGTTGCTAATTTCTTCATGTCTCTCGACTTGAGTTTCAAAATCTTGATTTTTTAATTCCAGATCATAGCTAGCGTTGTTAGCTTCGATACGCATGTTTGAACACAAAAATCCGATATCATACGTGCCAGGTATGAACATTTTAATTGACTCACGGGTTCTTTTCAAGTCCCTCCTCAAATTTGCTAATTTTTTCATGTCTCTCGACTTGAGTTTCAAAGCTTGATTTTTTAAGTCCATAACATGGCTAGCGTTGTTAGCTTCGATGCGCATGTTTGAACACAACAATCCGATATCACACGAGCCAGGTATGAACTTTTTAATTCACTCACGGGCTCTTCTTAACTCCCTCCTCAAAGTTGCTAATTTCTTCATGTCTTTCGACCTGAGTTTCAAAACCTTGATTTTTGAATTCCATATCATAGCTAACGTTGTTAGCTTCGATACGCATGTTTGAACACAAAAATCCGATATCACACGAGCCAGTTATGAACATCTTAATTCACTCACGGGCTCTTCTTAACTACCTCCTCAAAGTTGCTAATTTCTTCATGTCTTTCGACCTGAGTTTCAAAATCTTGATTTTTTAATTCCAGATCATAGCTAGCGTTGTTAGCTTAGATGCGCATGTTTGAACACAAAAATCCGATATCACAAGAGCCAGGTATGACCATTTTAATTGACTCGCGGGCTCTTCTTAACTCCCTCCTCAAAGTTGCTAATTTCTTCGTGTCTCTCGACCTGAGTTTCAAAATCTTGATTTTTTAATTCCATATCATAGCTAGCGTTGTTAGCTTCGATGTGCATGTTTGAACACAAAAATCCGATATCATACGTGCCAGGTATGAACTTTTTAATTGACTCACGGGCTCTTCTTAACTCCCTCCTCAAAGTTGCTAATTTTTCATGTCTCTCGACCTGAGTTTCAAAACCTTGATTTTTTAATTCCATATCATAGCTAGCGTTGTTAGCTTCGATACGCATGTTTGAACACAAAAATCCGATATCACAAGAGCCAGGTATGACAATTTTAATTGACTCGCGGGCTCTTCTCAAGTCCGTAATCAAAGTTGCTAATTTCTTCATGTCTCTCGACCTGAGTTTCAAAATCTTGATTTTTTAAGTCCATATCATAGCTAGCGTTGTTAGCTTCCATAGGCATGTTTGAACACAAAAATCCGATATCACAAGAGCCAGGTATGACCATTTTAATTGACTCGCGGGCTCTTCTCAAGTCCCTCCTCAAAGTTGCTAATTTCTTCATGTCTCTCGACCTGAGTTTCAAAATCTTGATTATTTAATTCGATACGCATGTTTGAACACAAAAATCCGATATCACAAGAGCCAGGTATGAACTTTTTAATTCACTCACGGGCTCTTCTTAACTCCCTCCTCAAAGTTGCTAATTTCTTCATGTCTCTCGACTTGAGTTTCAAAATCTTGATTTTTTAATTCTATATCATACCTAGCGTTGTTAGCCAGTTATGAACATTTTAATTAACTCACGGGCTCTTCTTAACTCCCTCCTCAAAGTTGCTAATTTCTTCATGTCTCTCGACCTGAGTTTCAAAATCTTGATTTTTTAATTCCGTATCATAGCTAGTGTTGTTAGCGTCGATACGCATGTTTGGACACAAAAATCCGATATCACACGAGCCAGGTATGAACATTTTAATTGACTCACGGGCTCTTCTCAAGTCCGTAATCAAAGTTGCTAATTTCTTCATGTCTCTCGACTTGAGTTTTAAAATCTTGATTTTTTAATTCCATATCATAGCTAGCGTTGTTAGCTTCGATACGCATGTTCGAACACAAAAATCCGATATCACACGAGCCAGGTATGAACATTTTAATTGACTCACGGTCTCGTCTCAAGTCCCTCCTCAAAGTTGCTAATTTCTTCATGTCTCTCGACCTGAGTTTCAAAATCTTGATTTTTTAAATACATATCATAGCTAGCGTTGTTAGCTTCGATGCGCATGTTTGAACACAAGAATCCGATATCACCCGAGCCAGGTATGAACTTTTTAATTCACTCACAGGCTCTTCTTAACTCCCTCCTCAAAGTTGCTAATTTCTTCATGTCTCTCGACCTGAGTTTCAAAATTTTGATTTTTTAATTCCATATCATAGCTAGCGTTGTTAGCTTCGATGCGCATGTTTGAACACAAGAATCTGACATCACACGAGCCAGGTATGAACTTTTTAATTCACTCACGGGCTCTTCTTAACTCCCTCCTCAAATTTGCTAATTTCTTCATGTCTCTCGACCTGAGTTTCAAAACCTTGATTTTTGAATTCCATATCATAGCTAGCGTTGTTAGCTTCGATGCACATGTCTAAACATAAGAATCCGATATCACAGGAGCCAGGTATTAACGTCTTAATTCCATCATGGGCTCTTCTTAACTCCCTCCTCAAAGTTGCTAATTTCTTCATGTCTCTCGGCCTGAGTTTCAAAATCTTGATTTTTTAATTCGATATCATAGCTAGCGTTGTTAGTTTCGATGCGCATGTTTGAACACATAAATCCGATATTACAAGAGCCAGGTATGACCATTTTAATTCACTCACGGGCTCTTCTTAACTCCCTCCTCAAAGTTGCTAATTTCTTCATGTCTCTCGACCTGAGTTTCAAAATCTTGACTTTTTAATTCCATATCATAGCTAGCGTTGTTAGCTTCGATGCACATGTCTGAACAGAAGAATCCGATATCACACGAACCAGGTATTAACTTTTTAATTGACTCACGGTCTCGTCTCAAGTCCCTCCTCAAAGTTGCTAATTTCTTCATGTCTCTCGACCTAAGTTTCAAAATCTTGATTTTTTAATTCCATATCATAGCTAGCGTTTTAGCTTCGATGCGCATGTTTGAACACAAGAATCCGATATCACACGAGCCAGGTATGAACTTTTTAATTCACTCACGGGCTCTTCTTAACTCCCTCCTCAAAGTGGCTAATTTCTTCATGTCTCTCGACCTGAGTTTCAAAACCTTGATTTTTTAATTCCATATCATAGCTAGCATTGTTAGCTACGATGCACATGTCTGAACATAAGAATCCGATATCACACGAGCCAGGTATGAACATTTTAATTGACTCACGGTCTCGTCTCAAGTCCCTCCTCAAAGTGGCTAATTTCTTCATGTCTCTCGACCTGAGTTTCAAAATCTTGATTTTTTAATTCCATATCATAGCTAGCGTTGTTAGCTTCGATGCGCATGTTTGAACACAAGAATCCGATATCACACGAGCCAGGTATGAACTTTTTAATTCACTCGCGTGCTCTTCTAAAGTCCCTCAACGTTGCTAATTTCTTCATGTCTCTCGACCTGAGTTTCAAAATCTTGATTTTTTAATTCTATATCATACCTAGCGTTGTTAGCCAGTTATGAACATTTTAATTAACTCACGGGCTCTTCTTAACTCCCTCCTCAAAGTTGCTAATTTCTTCATGTCTCTCGACCTGAGTTTCAAAATCTTGATTTTTTAATTCCGTATCATAGCTAGTGTTGTTAGAGTCGATACGCATGTTTGGACACAAAAATCCGATATCACACGAGCCAGGTATGAACATTTTAATTGACTCACGGGCTCTTCTCAAGTTCGTAATCAAAGTTGCTAATTTCTTCATGTCTCTCGACTTGAGTTTTAAAATCTTGATTTTTTAATTCCATATCATAGCTAGCGTTGTTAGCTTCGATGCGCATGTTTGAACACAAGAATCAGATATCACACGAGCCAGGTATGAACTTTTTAATTCACTCGCGTGCTCTTCTCAAGTCCCTCCTCAAAGGTTGTAATTTCTTCATGTCTCTCGACCTTAGTTTCAAAATCTTGATTTTTTAATTCCATTCATAGCTAGCGTTGTTAGCTTCGATGCGCATGTTTGAACACAAAAATCCGATATCACACGAGCCAGGTATGAACTTTTTAATTCACTCACGGGCTCTTCTTAACTCCCTCCTCAAAGTTGCTAATTTCTTCATGTCTCTCGACCTGAGTTTCAAAATCTTGATTTTTTAAGTCCATATCATAGCTAGCTAGCGTTGTTAGCTTCGATACGCATGTTTGAACACAAAAATCCGATATCACAAGAGCCAGGTATGACCATTTTAATAGACTCGCGGGCTCTTCTCAAGTCCCTCCTCAAAGTTGCTAATTTCTTCATGTCTCTTGACCTGAGTTTCAAAATCTTAATTTTTTAAATACATATCATAGCTAGCGTTGTTAGCTTCGATGCGCATGTTTGAACACAAGAATGCGATATCACACGAGCCAGGTATGAACCTTTTAATTCACTGACGGGCTCTTCTTAACTCCCTCCTCAAAGTGGCTAATTTCTTCATGTCTCTCCACCTGAGTTTCAAAATCTTGATTTTTTAAGTCCATATCATAGCTAGCGTTGTTAACTTCGATACGCATGTTTGAACACAAAAATCCAATATTATACGTGCCAGGTATGAACATTCTAATTGACTCACAGGCTCTTCTGAAGTCCCTCCTCAAATTTGCTAATTTCTTCATTTTTCTCGACTTGAGTTTCAAAATCTTGATTTTTTAAGTCCATATCATAGCTAGCGTTGTTAGCTTCGATACGCATGTTTGAACACAAAAATCCGATATCACACGAGCCAGGTATGAACATTTTAATTTACTCAATGGCTCTTCTCAAGTCCCTACTCAAATTTGCTAATTTCGTCATGTCTCTCGACCTAAGTTTCAAAATCTTGATTTTTTAATTCGATATCATAGCTAACGTTGTTAGCTTCGATACGCATGTTTGAACACAAAAATCCGATATCACACGAGCCAGGTATGAACATTTTAATTGACTCACGGTCTCGTCTCAAGTCCCTCCTCAAAGTTGCTAATTTCTTCATGTCTCTCGACCTGAGTTTCAAAATCTTGATTTTTTTCATCCATATCATAGCTAGCGTTGTTAGCTTCGATGCGCATGTTTGAACACAAGAATCCGATATCACACGAGCCAGGTATGAACTTTTTAATTCACTCACGGGCTCTTCTTAACTCCCTCCTCAAAGTTGCTAATTTCTTCATGTCTCTCGACCTGAGTTTCAAAATCTTGATTTTTGAATTCCATATCATAGCTAGCGTTGTTAGCTTCGATACGCATGTTTGGACAGAAAAATCCGATATCACACGAGCCAGGTATGACTGTTTTAATTGACTCACGGGCTCTTCTCAAGTTCGTAATCAAAGTTGCTAATTTCTTCATGTCTCTCGACTTGAGTTTTAAAATCTTGATTTTTTAATTCCATATCATAGCTAGCGTTGTTAGCTTCGATGCGCATGTTTGAACACAAGAATCAGATATCACACGAGCCAGGTATGAACTTTTTAATTCACTCGCGTGCTCTTCTCAAGTCCCTCCTCAAAGGTTGTAATTTCTTCATGTCTCTCGACCTTAGTTTCAAAATCTTGATTTTTTAATTCCATTCATAGCTAGCGTTGTTAGCTTCGATGCGCATGTTTGAACACAAAAATCCGATATCACACGAGCCAGGTATGAACTTTTTAATTCACTCACGGGCTCTTCTTAACTCCCTCCTCAAAGTTGCTAATTTCTTCATGTCTCTCGACCTGAGTTTCAAAATCTTGATTTTTTAAGTCCATATCATAGCTAGCTAGCGTTGTTAGCTTCGATACGCATGTTTGAACACAAAAATCCGATATCACAAGAGCCAGGTATGACCATTTTAATAGACTCGCGGGCTCTTCTCAAGTCCCTCCTCAAAGTTGCTAATTTCTTCATGTCTCTTGACCTGAGTTTCAAAATCTTAATTTTTTAAATACATATCATAGCTAGCGTTGTTAGCTTCGATGCGCATGTTTGAACACAAGAATGCGATATCACACGAGCCAGGTATGAACCTTTTAATTCACTGACGGGCTCTTCTTAACTCCCTCCTCAAAGTTGCTAATTTCTTCATGTCTCTCGACCTGAGTTTCAAAATCTTGATTTTTAAATTCCATATCATAGCTAGCGTTGTTAGCTTCGATACGCATGTTTGAACACAAAAATCCAATATTATACGTGCCAGGTATGAACATTCTAATTGACTCACAGGCTCTTCTGAAGTCCCTCCTCAAATTTGCTAATTTCTTCATTTTTCTCGACTTGAGTTTCAAAATCTTGATTTTTTAAGTCCATATCATAGCTAGCGTTGTTAGCTTCGATACGCATGTTTGAACACAAAAATCCGATATCACACGAGCCAGGTATGAACATTTTAATTTACTCAATGGCTCTTCTCAAGTCCCTACTCAAATTTGCTAATTTCGTCATGTCTCTCGACCTAAGTTTCAAAATCTTGATTTTTTAATTCGATATCATAGCTAACGTTGTTAGCTTCGATACGCATGTTTGAACACAAAAATCCGATATCACACGAGCCAGGTATGAACATTTTAATTGACTCACGGTCTCGTCTCAAGTCCCTCCTCAAAGTTGCTAATTTCTTCATGTCTCTCGACCTGAGTTTCAAAATCTTGATTTTTTTCATCCATATCATAGCTAGCGTTGTTAGCTTCGATGCGCATGTTTGAACACAAGAATCCGATATCACACGAGCCAGGTATGAACTTTTTAATTCACTCACGGGCTCTTCTTAACTCCCTCCTCAAAGTTGCTAATTTCTTCATGTCTCTCGACCTGAGTTTCAAAATCTTGATTTTTGAATTCCATATCATAGCTAGCGTTGTTAGCTTCGATACGCATGTTTGGACAGAAAAATCCGATATCACACGAGCCAGGTATGACTGTTTTAATTGACTCACGGGCTCTTCTCAAGTCCGTAATCAAAGTTGCTAATTTTTTCATGTCTCTCGACTTGAGTTTTAAAATCTTGATTTTTTAATTCCATATCATAGCTAGCGTTGTTAGCTTCGATACGCATGTTTGAACACAAAAATCCGATATCACACGAGCCAGGTATGAACATTTTAATTTACTCAATGGCTCTTCTCAAGTCCCTCCTCAACTTTGCTAATTTCTTCATGTCTCTCGACCTGAGATTCAAAATCTTGATTTTTTAAATCCATATGATAGCTAGCGTTGTTAGCTTCAATACGCATGTTTGAACACAAAAATCCGATATCACAAGAGCCAGGTATGACCATTTTAATTGACTCGCGGGCTCTTCTCAAGTCCCTCCTCAAAGTTGCTAATTTCGTCATGTCTCTCGACCTAAGTTTCAAAATCTTGATTTTTTAATTCCATATCATACCTAGCGTTGTTAGCTTCGATGCGCATGTTCGAACACAAA
>NW_028230913.1:0-23461 GCF_043228905.1 Azolla caroliniana | reverse complement strand
ATTCCTCTTTTCTCTCATACTATGGCCACTGTTAGCGCCGTCGTGCCCTTCGGCTCCGGATCGTTGCGTGAGTTGGGTGGGAACCGCCGAGGTTTTTGACTAGGAGGAAGAGGAATACAACTTAAGGCTAGTTATGAATAGTGGAAAGAGAAGTAAGATAGCAATCTCGTGAATCCCACAAGTTTAGTGTATTTAAAACAATATTTAGATTACAAGAGTAATTTAGATGGCAAAATTCGTGAATCCCACGAATATATTAGATTGATCAATCCTTGTATATTAATCAACAACCTTATACATATTTCTCTCCTCCTTATATAAAGATGGAAGAGGCTAAGCATGGCTTCATGCTTCTTCTTCTTTACCAAAAGTGTCCATGCACACTAAATGTGCATGTGATGCTTTGTCATTTCCTAAGTATAGGGCTCATGCACGCTAGATGTGCATGAGTCACTTTTAATGTCACGTGTAAATAAAATATTCACACCCTAAAGAATATATGATTTTTACCTTTTAATAAAGGTATGTGTAAATAAAGGTCTTATACGTATTAAATCTATATGTATAACACTAAAGATAAGTTATTACAATGGTAAAGTTGGGGTTTATCTATGTGGAGGTGCAAGGTTTGAATTTTGCCCTATGCACGTGATAAATGTTTTGATATATTATGTATTTATTTATATGTATCTAAAATTGGATATATTATTTTATGGTTTTCACGTAGTGTGTGGAATACACTACGACAGCGCTCAAGAATATCTTGATCCGTTTTTTCGAAGTTTCTCGCATTGGAACAAGAAAATCAACGACTATTGGGGGAGTTTCAACAAATCTCCTTAGAGAAGCAGCAGACGCAACAACAACATGGGGAACTAGCGTTACGCGTGCAATAGCTCGAAGCAACCATAGTAGTGATGCAACAACAAGGACCCAGTATGCAAGGGATTCATAAAGAACCCAAGATCGGCCTTCCCATGAAATTCGATGGAATGTGATCGCAGTTTAGAGGATTCCTTAATCAGGTACGATTAGTCATTCAAATGCATCCTTCCCGATATCCCACTGATGCATCACGCGTGGGTTTAGTAGGCACGTCGTTAAGTGGCTCAACTTTGGCATGGTTCGCTCCATTGTTAGAAAATGAATCTCCTTTACTAAACAAATTTGAAGAGTTTTTAAGTGAGTTTAAAGCCTGTTTTGGAGATACTGATAGCATAAGGAAAGCAATCAACGAAATCTGATGATTACATCAAGGTGATCATCCAACCTCTGCATACACTACAAATTTCTGTCTACTCGCCTCCGATATCCCCTGGATGACCAAGCACTAATGGAGCAATTTCGTTATGGTCTACGTAACGATGTCAAGGATTTACTCTTGACCTTCCCCGAAGAACCAAAGTCATTGACAGAAGCAATCAGTCACGCGGTGAGATGCGACAACCGTCTTTTCGAACGACGTTCCGAACGTTAGTTCCAGATTCCAAGGGCAAGATTAGAGCCCACCTACACCTCAGTGGTAGCAAAACCTTTTTCAAGGGAGTCATATAATGTGTCTCTAGTGAATACTCCAACTCTGATGGAAATTGACACTACACGTCGTCGCGGACCATTACCAGAAGAAGAAAAGCAGCGACGCCGAGCAAATCGACTATGTCTTTATTGTGATGGACCAGGGCATATTGTAGTGAATTCTTCCCATAGGCCAAGAAGACAAGTAAACCAAATAGTTGTTAGTTCTAATTGTACTAAACCTGAGTCTATTTCAGTAGGAATATCTTATAGTCCTAATAGTACTAATAGCCCAAATCTATCGAACAAATTTGATGTCCTTAGTCAGTTAGAAGAAGAGTTAAACGACTAAGTCCAGCCAAAATAGGAGTCGTTTGGTTGGACAACCCTAGATCTGTGCAGCCCATTAGTGGTTCCATTCCCTCTAAGCAAAGTTAGCAATGTGTTCTTAGCCCAAGTAATAATTAGTACTAAAAGTACCTCTCTAGTACATGTCTCAGCACTCCTAGATTCCGGAGCTAATTCTTACTTCATGGATAGAAATTTTGCCCAAACTCATCAGATATCCCTAAGAAAACTCCCGTGTCCAGTTGTTGTAGTAGTCATTGATGGTCGTCCTATTGCTTCCGGAAATATCATAGAAGAGTTAGAGCTTGTTAATATTGTCCAAGATAATTTAGCGTGTGTAGTATCCTTTAATATAATTAGTATCCCATAACAATCCCATTTTTTGGGGATTACCATGGTTCGAATTACATAACCCAGACATAGATTGGAGAACAAGAGAAATCTGGTATCGACAAACCCGAGGATCTACTCATAAGATTGCAACCATTTCGCTACATCAGTTGCGTGAGGAAGGATGCAAGGAAGAAATGTTTCTCTTCGCAGTATCAATAAAACCCTCCAACACCACTAAAGAGGAGTCCACCGTTCAACTTCCAGAGAAGTATCGTCATTATGCCGATGTGTTCGATAAAGTACAAGCCAATACGCTTCCTCACCATCAACCGTATGATTGCTTCATCGATTTACAACCGGGAAAAGAGCCACCATGGGGACCGATCTACAATTTGTCACCAACTAGGCTAGAAGTCCTTCGATCCTATATAGAGGAGAATTTGGCAAATGGTTTCATTCGACATTCGAAATCTCCAGCCGGCACACCCATTTTCTTCGTCAAGAAAAAGGATGGATCGCTTCGTTTTGTCGTAGAATACTGTGGCTTGAATAAGGTCACCACGAGGAATTGGTATGCACTTCCCCTTATCTCAAGTCTTTTAGAACGGATTAATGGTACTTGGGAACCAATAGAGAATGTGACCAATGCTCGTGCTCTTCTTGAAGACTTCCATCATCAATATCAAGATAAACCGGGTCCTCAATCCAAAACGACTCATGACACTCGTCGTTTTAAAGGGTGGATAGAGTCATGATATGGCAAGACTCGAACCCATGACCATTAGACTATATGTTGTAATACGAAAAATATTATTTTCATTTAAGTTTTACTATAGAAAAATGATGTATATTCTAGATTTCTCTGGAACATTCTAGAAACTTCAGGAGTACTCCTGAGAACACAATAAAAGGAGACACAAGCCATTATTTCGAACCAAATCGGTTCAACGCCAGTCTTAAGCCTCCTAGCTACTATTGTATATTCTCTTAACATAATATATATCTTTTGTTATCATCATTCTCTCTCTCTCTCTCTCTCTCTCTCTCTCTCTCTCTCTCTCTCTCTCTCTCTCTCTCACTCACTCTTTCCTTCTCTTGAGAGTTCTACACCTCCCTTAGTACTAATCCTCATATTTAAGTACTAATTTCTTCTCTGTCTTAGTACTGTTCCTAACAGTACTTCTCTGTCTTAGTACTGTTTCTGACACCGAGAGCATGGCACTTGAAGATAACCCAATATCTTCACCAAATTGGCTTTAAAATGACCACATTCACTAGTTCTCTGTTTTTGTCTGAAACGATTCCAAAGGACACCTTATCATTATAATTTATGTAGACAACTTGGTCATTGGAGGAGAGCACATCGAGGGCATTGAACATACCAAATGACTATTGTCCGGCCGATTTGAAATGACCGATATGAAGGAGCTCCATTACATTCGGACCCCTTTTCGCATCCTTATCTCCCAAAGACATTACATCCTCAATCTCCTATTCAAATTTGGGATGACAGAGTGTAAGCCCATGGCTACCCCTCGCAATCGTAATTAGAAGCTCGATGCCAACTCTAGAACTTCCGAATGCGAGCCAACCAAGTACTGTCAACTGGTCAACATTTTAATTTACCTCACCATTACTCGGCCCGACCTCAGTTACCCGGTCGACCTCCTTAGCCAATTTATACAGACACCTCGAAACATTCATATGGACTGTGCTAAGCAAGTGTTATGCTATGTGAGTGGAACGATGGATTTCAGCATCCTATACAGGCCGGCCACACCAATTATACTCGAAGGGTACACCGATGCCGATTGGGCATGCTATAAAGTCGATAGACGATCGACATCCAAATTCATCTTCTCTCTCGACAGTGACGCCATATCATGGAGCAGCAAAAAGTATCCGATAGACGATCAACATTCGGATTCGTCTTCTCTCTCAACAACAACGCCATATCATGGAGCAACAAAAAGTAGCCAACAGTCACACTGTAGAGAACCGAAGCTAAATATAGGGGTGCGGCCATCGCCGCATGTGAAGTCGTTTGGCTCAAGAGGCTATTGAAGGATATGGGCGTTCCCATCAAGGATTTGATTCTCATTTATTGTGACAAACTGTCCTGCAACCCATTCTTCCACTCTCGGACTAAGCACATTGAGATGCACTACCATTTCATCCGAGACCGTCTAGCCGAGATATCGACTTGCAACACATAAGCATGACCCTACAAACGGCCAACATCTTCACAAAGGCACTCCAAGTCGACAAGCTACGGTTGTTCGCAAGGAACCTCGGTCTCTCAATCACCGACCAGCCAAGTTTGAGGGGGAGTACGACAAAGTAGAACAATTATGATTAATCGGTCGGCCAACCGAAGCCAATTCAGCCGAGCCGAAACAATCGGGAAAAAAAAAAAAAGCCGAAGTCGACTCGAAACACCGGGTCATTTAGAAAAGGTAATATGTCGCATTCCTTTATTGAAAAATACATGAGATGTCAAGAATTACAATTTTTTAACAAACTTTCAAGAATGTATCACGCATGCGCACATGACTTTTAAAAACATCAATAAAAACACAAGTAATATTATTAAGATTTCAAAGTTAACCTATATTATCTAAATTCATACACATATTTATCCAGACATTCACTTTGATTACGAGAATGCTTTCAACTATCATTAAAATATGCTTCCCTTTACATAATGTCAAATTTGAATCCAATTCAACAATTTTAGAAACATAATTTTACTATAACTCCTATAAAGTTTTTTATGATAAATGAGCAAATTGCATTTTTTGGTATAACTAGAAACATATGCACGCGTGAATATCACATTATATACCTCTCATGCTCAAAAACTTCTACAAACATTATATCTCACTATGATATGAACAACCTACATGTAAGATTAAGCGAGCAACAATGTTGAGTTAATATTTCTCTATACAATCGAATCTAAATAACCTAGAATAAAGCTAAATTCAATTATATTAATAAAGAAACAATTATAACAAACATTTGTCATACTATCGATAAGTTCACCATCATCTATTCAACAAACATTATACTTAACAACCACATACTTTGTGAGTACACCAATACAAATGTATGATAGACACTCAAAGTTTGCAAACCAATGAGATAGTGCAAAGAAATGGTACACAAACAAAATAATCTTATATTCCAAAAAAAGTCTAGTGTTACAATTTTATATAGTCAAAAATACAAACTAATATACAATCACTCCATTAGGAGGTCCAAAACAGGTTGCTCTCCAAGATTAGCTGAGAGTGGTGCTACATCAACATGTTCTATATCCTCAGTTGAATCTTGTATGTGTTCGGAACCCGGTGCATCTTCAAGGTCAACCAGGTCGCCTCCTTCCTCATCGATAGGTTCCATCAGCTCTTTGGAGGCCATTTGAAACATCTCTGTTTCGTTGATGTGGTTTGCCCCAACCTCTTGGTCCTAATCGGGACAATCCCAGATGCCTTGAATCCTCATCTTAATAAAGTCGACTTGGTTGGGATCGTTCTCTAATGCGATGCAATTCCTAAACAATTTGAGAGCACATGTAGTCGTCGTTCCTAAACAAACAATCACACATGCAAAAGTACGAAAAAAAGACAAGAAATGGTATTTCATTTTTTAAAAACTAGATGAAATTGTTGTGATTACCTATTCCACAAAACAAGTCGAGAACCCAATCATCAGGGTTCGAGAACAACTCAACCAATCGATTTATTAATCGCTATGTCTTTTGATAAGGGTTTACTAAACTCTTATTGCCAGACACATGTAGCAATTTCTTTGTTAGAGCTGCGCACATGATATAATTGACAATGTTGCGTTCATTAATATGTGCCCGAGCCTTCTTCTTAGAAATTGCGTCATAGAAGCCCACACACATGTGCTCCATAGCGCTCACCATTCGATCACCTGGGGTCCGAGTTATGTTCGTTTTAACCCTATTTCACAATTGTTTCAAAACAAGTTAATAAATATGTCGTAAGCAACATAGATTCCACAGATTAAATATATAGTAACAGAATGTTTACCAATGCATATGTTCGGTGGCATGGCATCTCGACTTCAATGCAGTCGTGAACGATAACGCTTGACCCATACTGTGAAATATAACAATACGCCATAATGGTGCTAGGGTCAGCTCCGCGAAGTCCTTAACCATCTTCTCTATTTGCGGATATTTGTATGGCACATCGTCGTATGTCGAGCCTGATATTCTAAAACCATACGGTATATCCGTGACGAATGTCTCTTGGGTAATATGTCAAGCATATTACCCACATCACCATTATATATACTATAATACAATTGTCAGAAAGGATCACTCTTGTGCAAAAAGCTTTTGTCGGTATCTGAGTCCTCAGGCACCTCGAGCTCCTTTCCTTTTGTCATACATTTCTCATATTTAGCTCGTTCCAAATGCATTGGGTGATGAAGGCACTAGGTATGCCTTCATTGTTGTCACTATTCTTCTTTGAACGAGGTGGTTTCTGTAATTATAAATTTTGTAAGAAGAAACCCATTATCCAAAAATCAATTAATATTTGCAGAACATACATACTCATTCTCTAAACACGATAAAGAATTCTTCAAGAGCCTTATAAGATGATGTTTTTGGGCAAAATTGCTCCACTTCTTCCCACGTAGGCAAGGACAATTTTTTCATCATCAACTCTTGAATCTTCATATACACCTTATGGCTAAAAAACAAATAAAACTAAAATTAGAAAAAAGGACAAATCAACAAAGCAATCAAATCAAAATGATACATGGACATAGATGACTCACTTTTGTAACTCTACGACCATTTTGTCAAGGCTAAACTCCTTGGCGGCCACTCTTGATAATACAGATATCAATAATTTGTCATCCTTAATTCCTTGCAGTGACCACCAAGGAAGTAGCTTCATATCTTTGGCTAACTATTCAATTGCTAAGTCACTTTTATGTGACTTAGATTTCATCTCCACCTGTGGGTCGAGCTTAGCCTTCTTTGATTTTTGACCCTTTATTTCTTTACACTCCCACATACTAAAAATGCAATCTTGGAGTTCTAAAGGCAAGTTGAAACCATGAGTCATATTTCCTCAGGCCTTCAGACTTGGTGCTTTCGTCAACTGCTATCCCCACTTCAAGCAGACATTGTTGTCGCAATCCAAGATGCAGCCGAGGACCAAATTTTTGCAGTGCATCAAGGTACTTGTGATGGAAGAACCTAATGCACTCGATACATGACATCTTTTGTCTATAGTGATTATCATTGTTATGATCCCAAGCTAACAACTTGGCTTCTTCATGTGTAAGGCTTGCATACACTTTACATTCTACATACTTGAAGAAAGGGGTAAGAGGATACTCCTTAACCAGTTGACATTGGGCTTCAGCAGAGTGGGATCCTCCAATCACATAGTATGTATAGTCATCTGTCGAACTATACTTGAAGTCAGCAACAGTAGGGCATTGATTTGGGTCGACCATTACTAAGAATGGCACTACAGTTGCATGTGGATTAATCTTCATTTTTCTTTTTATGTTATGCACATGCACTGAATGTGGCTCTCTAATTTCTAGAGCTCGTCTTCTTGTCTCCGGATCGATGGGTGGCTGTTGAATAGAGCAGATTGGTAAGTGAAATAATTGTTCTTTACGGACAAGCTTCGTCTTCACAATATTTTCTCTGATTCGGTTCTGCTTTGAGGTGAGTATCCCCAATGAAATGTGGCCCCCTGGAGGAAAAACTTCGAGCTTGACTTCTTTCTCTTTTGGTTGCTACCTTTTCTTGTACTTCTTATGTTCCGATTTGGACTTCTTGCCAAGAAGTTCGCGTTCACAAGTGGAAGGATCGCGCATAAATGGAAGGATAAGGGAAATTTTAGGGGTTTTTCAATGATTTTACAAAACACATTGATACCAGTATCATACAAGTTCAAACATACTATGAAAAAGGTTAAAAATCCACTATTTTCGTGATTTAGAAGTAACTAAAAAAAGACGAATTTCAAAAAGATACATTCTCAATTTATATCACAAACTTTACAACCAATGTTATTTTATAAGAAACGATTTTTTAGAAATCATAAGAATTCAAAACACATGATTTTATATTACTCGATTGTTACAAGCGGAATGTAGTTACACTTAATAGCCAAATATACATTCATGATCACTCCTTTACGGAGAATCACTACTATAACTAATATACAATGACGATTCCTCCTCATCATCCTCAGATGTACCAATCAGTGCATTATCTTCGTCATAAACCAAATGGTTTGACTCTAGATTATATGTAGCAAATCTCGTTTGCCTTTGACTCGAGCCACCTTGTAGACCTGGTAATTTTTCTTTTATTATATCTATTGTTGACTTCCTTAATCGTCCGGCTTTTGTAAGTGTGAAGTCGTACACGATGATATCCACATCAGAGATATCAAGGGTCGAGGTGTTACGAATGTTTCGCTTCCTCTTCCTACCTCCCCTTCTTGTTTGGCATTCAATCATCTCCAATGTATACTTACCTGTAAAAGCATTTGCACTTCTAGTGTTGTACCAATGAACATTTATAGACTTGATCGTGTTTTCTATTTCATGCATTAGCACTTCTAGAATTTTACCAACCCAAAATTGGTGGCCATGTGAGTTCTCATCAGCCGGCGTTGCAATCAACATCCCCGCGGTGAGCTCTTGCAAATTTCCTTGCCATCTAGCTTCGGCTGCTTTCGTCATCCTTGGTCCCACATAAATGTCTCTTTGTTGTGGATGGACCAAGCTGTCATTAATCGCATTTACTAGTTGCTCCGGACTTCTATTTACGCGATAATGTTGCAGCGACCATGTGAATGGCGTTTCCAAATTCCAATTATCAACAGATACACAATTGTCTATAATTTCTTTCTGATCACTATAAAATACATCCCACCATGACGTGTCTTGTTGTGCGGCATATTTTTTGGCGGCCTCAATATGCTTTCTTTTTTCTTCTAAGGCTTGGAGCCATGACCGTTTTTGTTCTGATACCAAGTCGCTCTGCAACTGTCCTTTCTTCTCAATTGGCATTTGCTTAGCTCCATGGACAATTGTACTCGGCATACAAAGTAATAACTGGCAACCACCTTCAGGTTCCCATGTTGTAGAAGATGAATATTGTTTAGCATACAAAAGTGTAGAACCACTTATTCCATTTTTCTTTATCATAAAAATGTGATTGAAACTTATATTGTTTAACTGAGCAAGCACTTTAACATTCCCACCACCCCCATCTAATATATATCTCTTAAAGTCATATACCTCCTTCAAGTGTAACACTTTTGGGCGTGGTGTATAAGCATCACAAATGACATCAAATAGTTTAGGTAAAGTGAAAGCGTCATGCCGAGACAACTGTCTGGAGAATGTGCTAAACATCTTATCTATATGGTCATGTGTGTGGCCAACCAAAAGGAAATTGACTTTCACTTTCCTAAACAATTCTAGGTTGACCAACATACTTAGATAGCCAAATACAGTTGAATTTTTGTTCTCTCTAGCAGTATTGTCCAATTGAATGTATAGAACAGGGGGGAAAGGTTGTCCCCAAGACATCAAAACTCGGTGAATCACTGTAACTGTTAGGTTAGGGTCATTGTGAACATTGGGGTAAGTAATGAAGACGTGAGGTCGAACAGACCTATTATAAGCCAAGCATCCCACCAAGTGCATTTGAACAAGGCACTCATCATTGACATCTTTGGGGAGCCTCCGCATATGCGGCAAGCATGTCTTCTTCTGGTCCATGCCATCTATCATTAAGCACATGTATTGTTCGGGCCTCTTCAAACACTTCTCTCTATGATGCATCGCCTTCCTTCGTTCTAAGGATTGTGCCTCACGATGCTCTTGTAGTAACTTCTTACTCGTATCCTTTTCCATTGATGTCTTTGCACCTTTAGCCAAACTTTTCAGATTTGCACAAATGGAGCAATACCCCATACGTACTTTACGAGGAATAATAACATTTGAAAACCGAGCTCTCCATAATCTTGTGAATTGGCTATAGGTGATAGACTTATTACGTGAGCCCAGCATATCAGATCGATAGACATCATAAACTTCCCGACGTGTATAATTATCAGAAAGATGCATCCTACCTGTAGTGGGCATTACTTCACAATTTAACTGAAAGTAAGTTTTCATCCAGCCAATAACATGTCTTCCAATTGCACCTTTCATACTTGGAACCTCTTTACAATTGAGCATCTGATCCCCGCTAAGTAGACGTTGTTGTACTCTATGTAGCCGCATGTTACTAACACATAACGCAATTTTGAATGCAACTCTACATATCTGTTGCGCATGGAAGATATAATACTCGAATGATACTTTGATCCCCGTACATTTGTCAGATACTAGTTGCATATGTGACCCGAGGTAAGTGTCTTGCTCATCACCGGTCATCGAAAAATAGTATCGCCTTAATTCTCGCAACTTTGATTTTCCAATCATAGACATACAACCACGGGCACAACATATTTTGTTGACATCAAATCCAATCTGTTTATCTGATGTCACCAAGCTAAATCTAGCCAAACGAATTCTTCGTGGGATTCTTCTAATATGCATAGGGCTCCCAGATTTCTCTTCCTGCATAGAGGTTGGTGTAACCTTGTTACAGTCTAATTCTCTGTTGTGACCATCGCCAATGTTATTCAATGTTTCTTGGGCACTTCCTTAATTCTCGGTATCTTTATTAATATCGTATTCTTCAATAGAGAACTCTTCACATGTGTCATTATTTACATTCCCTGTAGATGAGCTCAGACAATATTCTTCGATAGAATATGGTGAGTCGGTCGACAGACAATATTCTTCAATCGAATATGGTGACTCTGTTGACAAACAATACTCTTCAGTAGAAAACGATGGGTCTGATGACAAACAATATTCTTCAATCGAGAACGGTGAATCTTCACTCATGGCTTAAGGTCTAGATAGGGCTCTCTAAGTTATGTGCTTAGGGTAAGGAAAAAAACTAATATGCTCCTCTCTAAACATATACTCCTCTCTAAACATAAACTTATCTCTAAACAAAATCTAAATCAATAGAATGTCTATATTATGTAATATTCTATTAATACAATACATCAAAAAATTATTTTTAATAAAGTAATTGTACTTAAAATATCAATTATTATATAAACTAGATCTATATGAAGTTAAATTAAGTAAAATATAAAACTAATCATTAACAAGCCATGAATATGTTGGATTAATGTTAAAATCATTGGCTAATTAATGGCACCCGTTTTGATATAGAACGTCTCACTCATTGGTTCTTTAATGCTCACCATTTTAAATATTAGACTTATCAATCATTGGTTAATTCATGCCAACATCTTTAATACATAGCATTTGAGAGTCATAAAATTTGTTGCTTTTAGTGATCAATCATTGGTACATTCATGAACCTCTATCATTGTCTCCTTCATAACCTTTGAAGTCATTGTAGGTTGTTATGACTATAAAAGATTGATCAATATGTTAGTTTGACTTTGTAATCATTAATACAATCATAAGTTACTCTAGTTAATGTGACTATGGTTACCAACTAACTATCCTCAAAGTTACCAACCTTGGTTAAGGTGACTATGGTTACTTTAACCAATGTGTTCAATCCCTATAAATAGGAAGACCTCGTCATATTTCACTCACCAGAGCGTACAGAGCACACAGAACGTAGAGAGCACACAAAGCACACAAAGCACACAAAGCACAAAGCACGAAAGCGCGATCTCCGCCTCCACTTCCACACGATCAACCATGTCTTCAAAGAGAATCGAGCGCGAGAACTCCAGGTAGGCCTCTGACAATGTGGACATTTTTGTAAATATGTTTTGTTTCTCAAGAACTCGATACGCCGTATCGAGTTCATGTATACAATAAAAACTTTATACATGAACTCGATACGGCGTATCGAGTTCATAATTTGTTTTTGCTTTTTATACAGGAACGCGATACGGCGTATCGAGTTCCTGTTTAAAACCTACACTTTAAACAGGAACTCGATACGGCGTATCGAGTTCCTATTTAAAATCCAAACTTTAAACACGAACTCGATACGGCGTATCAAGTTCGTGTTTAAAACCTAAACTTTAAACACGAACTCGATACGGCGTATCGAGTTCCTGTATAAAAGAAGGCTTTGAGAGAGAAAATTTGTGTTTTTGGGGTAACAAATAATTATGGGGTGGAAAAGATATCAAATTGTCTGGCAAAATCAGTCTTTTTTATGTTGACTTTCCTTACTTTTAAAAAAAAACATGCTCTAATTAGAGGTGTTTTATGACCTACTTTAGCTTAAAATAGTAGAAAAGGATCCACAAATTTCCTTTACGATAGCAAATTCTCCTCAATATAGATTTGGAATCTATATAAGTCATACCTACTATTTAAAAGAATATATAACCCTGTTTACTTATTACGATATATATTTTCTAGGTTGAATAGCCCTGCCTATAATAGATTTTTGAATATAGGACTGCTATTGGGAACTGTTCTTCATGTTAATATACAACCTTAATCTACGTGACTACCTAACTTATGTTTTTGCATATACTTTCTTAAATAGGTCGTTTGAGAACCTGTCGGACCGACCCGTGAAGAAAATAAAGCTTCGCATACAAGGTTCTCCAATCGAAGCCCAGACCAAGGTAGCTCCTGAGACCATGAAGAGAGGAAAAAAGCTTCTCTTTAACGAAGAGACAAAATCTCAGCCACATAGTGATGTTAGCCAAAAGAAACTTGTCGCCGCTACTGGAGGTGAAGACCTTCCTGACCAAGATTTAACGGACAAGGAATGGTGTATGCAATATGTCGACTCAAAGAAAAAAGTCGTATTGTATACAACAAAGAAGAAGGGTGAGGGGCAGCTTGGAAAGGAAACCCCATTTATGTATGGCCGTATTCTACGATTTGACTACGAAGATGCAGATTCGGCCAACATACTGGTAATGATAGAGTGCTCCAAGGGGGTACGTAAAGTGTTCCTTTCAGAAGACCTTTTAGTAAAGGAATCTTGTGGGCCAGAAGCGTTCAAAAAAGCACTTGATAGCTCACAAAACCTTATTGTTACCTTCAAGCCTTATATACAAGGCCATGTAACTCTAAGAGATGAAGTGCCCTCCCCATTGAAGGCCACAAAAAGGGTAACCAAAGTCCAGTCAAGACCACCAAAGAAGAAGACAACCAAAATGTCGGATACGGATTCAACAAGTGAAAACGAAGAGGAGGATAATAAGGGGACGCCAGGAGCTGATCTAGCCTCGGGTGTTTTGTCATCCGAACAGAATAAGATAAGGAGAGAGTTAATGCAACGGAAACTGGTCAAGAAAGGGCAAGTGTTTAATTTGCCTATAACACACATCCATCGGCCCCCTATTGATGAAAAAACAGGTCGAAGACCACTTGAGATTAGAGAGCCACACCGCATGCATGTTCAAAATCTCAAGAAAAAAATGAAAATTAATCCTCATGCCACTGTGGTGCCTTTTATTGTAATGGTAGATCCTGAAGAATGTGAAACCATTGAAGATTTTGATAATAGTCATTGGTGGATCGCATTCAGCAGAGGCACGTCGGCAACTTGTGAGAGAACATCCAACCACTTTCTTCTTCAAGTATGCCGAGTGCAAAATTTATGTTGGGCTCACAACCGAAGAGGCTAAGCTGTTGGCATGGGACCATAATAATGATAATGACTATAGGCAGAAAATGTCGTCCATTGAGCGTATACGGTTCTTCCACCACGAGTATTTAGACGTGAAACAAAAGTTTGGTGTGAAGTTACATCCAGGCCTTCGACGTCAATGTCTGCATGAAGTCGGCATTGTGGTAGATGATAATGTTAGGTCCGATGGTCTTCGAAAGTATGAGTCTTGGTTTCAATTGGCGTTTAGAGATGGAGAAGTATGGGACCTACAAGATCAAATCTTCTCAATGTGGGAGAATAAGGAGGTAAAGGGTCAACGACAAAAGAAATGTAGGGTTGACCCTCAACTAGAGTTAAAGTCACAAGCCGCCAAGAAAATTGACTTGACAATTGAAGAAGCGGCAGATGACATGAAGCTGTCTCTATGGAGAGCGATGCAAGGTATTAAGGACGAGCAGCTTCTTGTGTCGGTTTTGTCAAGGGTTGTGGCGAAAGATTTAAGCCTTGAAGAAATGGTCACTGAGTTCAATAAGTAAGTCTTTCAAATACTGAAATTGTAGTCTATCTGGTGTAATTCAAAGTTCTAATCTTGATTTCTAATTTTACAGTCATAAGGTGTACATGAAGATCCAAGAAGTTATGATGAAACAACTTGGATGTATAACTTGGGAACAAGTGACCGAGGATTATCCTCTAACGTCTTCGTATAAGGCGTTATCAGAGTATTTTATTGCATTCAAGGATTGGGTTAGTATTCATGTTTTTTCATTACCCTTTCATCATATGTAGAGCTTGTATAATAATACCTGATGTCCTATTGCTTCTATTAGAAACCGTGTCGAGGCAAGAAACAAGGAGAAGTTAAGGATATACACGATTTCCCTACATCCTTCCTTGCACATCTCGAGCGAGCCAGAAAAGAAAAGGATCGTCGCTTAGTCAAGGCGTACGAAATGGAGGAAGATGGCTCCTTTAAAAAATTTAGCCACAAAAAAGATATTACGAGAGATCTTTACTACAATGTGGTTTGCGGTGTCGTGCCTTTCGGCGCCAGATCGTTGCGTGAGTCGGGTGGGAACCGCTGGGGTTTTGGACTAGGAAGAGGAGAGTTTTAAGGCTAATAAGAATATAAATATGTTGTAAGAAAGAGTTATAGCAAACTCGTGAATCCCACGAGTGTATTGTATTTGATTAATCAATATGAATATAAGAATATAAATTTGGTTTGAAAGAGAATGATATAGAATCCTCGTGAATCCCACGAGTATAGTTTATTAATTGGTGTTTTTTAGAAACATATCTAGTTTCCAAATATTTTTCACACACAATTACATTGTGCTCCCCATCCTTATGTAGTGATGAGGAAGTCTTAGTAATCCATGCTTTTTCTCTAACTATAGACCCCATGCTTTTCCTATAGATAGACTATATGCTTTATCTAAAGTGATCATGCTTTTTTCTAACTTGTGCGTTTTTTATCATGCACGCTAGATGTGTATGTGTAGCTTTTTCTTTTGTTATGCGTTTTTCTAATGTTTATCCTAGCGTGAATTTACCTTTCTATGTGGGACATCTAAGCTTTAACACTAATGAAATGCTAGTGTAATGGTAAGACATTACATTATTAACATGGAGGTGCAAGGTTCGAATCTTGCCCTATGCATGTTCCATTTATTTTGCTATTTTCTTCTATTTCTTCATTTTTTATTGAATCTAATACTATATACGTTTTTCACGTAGTGTACAAAATACACTACGACAGCGGTGATGTCATCGACTTGATCCAGAAGGTGCCAAAGAAGGAATATACAGTAATGATTGCGGATATTCCTTACGGATTTCGAATGGCTGGGTCATCATACGACGATGAACCGTTTAGGTTTAAACAATTGGAGAAGATGGTCAAGGATTTCGCTGAGCTAACGACCGCATCCTTGTGGCGAATAGTTGTCTTTTATAGTATGGACCAAGGGTACTCGGTAGCTCAAGCTTTGAGATCTCGTTGCCATGGCATCGAGAACCTTGCATGGTAAGGATTATTTATAGGTGTCTTTCACTATATTGCATTTCTTAAGGTTGTTGAATCTATTCTTAACTCGATGAATTATTTTTTATAGGATCAAGACCAATGTAAATAGAGGGCCAACTTTTCGGTTCGTTAATGCCATTGAATACATAACGGTTGGCTACTTCGATGAAATTAAGAAACAGAGAATCAAAGAGCATTCTAATGAAGTGGGAGGTTCAAATCTGTTGGTATATCCAGCAGTGACACGGAAATTGCGACATGTCACCACGATAGAACGGGGACTTGTCAACCCATACCAAAAACCTCAACGACTTATGATGCGCTTGATCGAGATGTTTTCTGTCGAAGGAGACTGGATATTAGATCTCTTTTCTGGCACAGGTATTCCTCGAACTAGGGTAACGATCTTGAGATAACCAATCCCTTTTTTTTCGTTTGACAACTAAATCTTCTTGTTACTTACATCACAGGAACTACGTCAGCATGTGCATTGAAGTTGTTTAGAAATACAATTGCATTGGAGAAGGATGAGGACCAAGTTATATTTATTAATATGCGGATTAAGGCTTTGTGGGAGTGCCCAGACTAGGATGAGGAGGTCGGTGCAAAGAACCTCGCCAATACAGAAAGGTTTCAACCTGCTTCGCGAGAGCCTATTCCTCCGTTAGCTGGCGAACCGGGGGAGCTAATAGAGCTTGATGATGAGCTTATAGAAGATATTTCGTTGGCTCGGTTAACAGGGGAAACCAATGCACGTATAGACGAAGACAGTTCTACACAAGATGATGAAGAAAATGGCGTTGATGAATTGATTGTTATGTAATAGACTCTATGAAGAATATGACACTGACGATTTGTTAAGATTTCACATTATTAATACAAATTTTGGGTTTTACCTAGTGGATTCTATTCTTTATAATCTTCTATATGTTTCAATTTTATTTTTATATACTTGATTAGTAGATTTATGACATTGGTTTCACCGCGTGCATAGCTAACTACCAAACTTATGGAGAAACATGAACTAGTTTAAATGGAGGCTGATTTTGGTCCAAGCTAACCTTAACAGAACATGGCCCTATAATTGTTGCCATGACTGTCCATGTTGTTATTATGGATCTTTGTCTTCTATTGTTAAAACTATTATGTTTCTATTCCATTGCTGCTTAGATTGTGTAGTGTGTTGATAATGGTTCCAGTTGCGTTATCGTTCGGAGTTTGATCTTGTGTGAATCACCTAAGCAATAGAGTAGATCAATTTTAAATACAGGTATGAAAGCCTAATAGGTTTGTTATTTCCACGACATTATCCTAAAGTTCACTGCCTTACATTGTCCACAATTATAAACATATGGTTTGATCCCATATGAACAAACTGAGAAATAGATTAGATCAACTTTAAATACAAGTATTGAATACTTTAATAAGTTAGTTATTCCAATCACTTATCCTAATGTGCACTATCCTACATTTTCCACAATTACATACATGCACGTATGGGTCAAAGTATAAATTATATCTCATTTTATTAGTATGGATACAAGTACACCTGATATTTTTGTAAAACTTACCTAATTAATATAAGTCTTTAAGTTAGTGTTTCCCTTGTCGCACAGTAGTGACATATTGAGCCATAGTTGAACTTTATTATGCCTACATTAACTTATCAACATGTCTAAACTTGCATGATTTCTAATGATCTCCACTCATAGATCTATCATGTATTTTTATATTTGCAAATTCTCATCAAGTTGAGGAACATGTGATACTAGTGCATCCAATTTTTGTAGAGAGGGTGTATTTGCTTCGTTTTAAGAAGATTCTACAAGTGGAATGCGCAATCCTTCCACTTGTGAACGCGAACGTGTTTTGGCAGACTTTGGTGGGGTTGTTGCTTGTGTGACCATCAGTGCTCCCGTATGACTCGATAAATGCTTTGCGAGAATCAACTTTAATCATGGTGTCAGAAGATCTTTTTGTTGGTGATGGAATTTTAAGTTTGAAGGTCGGCACCTTTTGTCGTGGCTCACTGAAAACAACAAGTCATGACACAAGGATATGACAATAATGTTAATAATAAACAATATAGACCTCTTAAATAAGGGAAAATTTAGCAAAATCATACGTTTTTGTATAGAATTTTACATAAAAAACTTGAAGAAGAAGACCAAAAAACAGCAAAAAATTTGACCAAATCTAATCAATTGATCATAAAGATCCCATTTTTCAACGAGAACTTGATGCACTACATTCTTGATTGCCAATATGCAACTTGTTAAGGACCACCTGGCAGTGTTGTGTTCTCAGCAGGTGGAATACTACCTTTCACTTACTACGAAGAGTTGTCGAGTTGCTTTTAAATTTGCTTATAGCATCGAGATCATGAGGCTACAGAGAATTCAACATCGATTAATGAAGGGGTGGTGGGTGCCTTTCAACAATAGAGAATCTTCTTGTAAGGGCTTGATTGGGCGACATGATGTTAAATGGATGAAGATTTATTTCTCGAAGCAATGTGATGTTACGCCCACCACTGGAAGGTTACATTTGTCAGATAACTTCACTCGTTGTGAGGTATACCAAGCCTATAAGGATGACATGTTATTGGAAAGTGTAGCTTATATACAATATAGGCATTTCAATCGTTTATGGAGATCGAAGTTTAACAATGCGGTCATACCCTGCAAGGTCCGGATGGGTGTTTGTTCGATTTGCGCGAGTTTAAAAAGCTTGGCAAAGAGTGGGACAACAAATGAAGAATAACAAAATATAACCCTTTATTGAGAGAGCATCGAGAAAGCCAAGTGTTATAAAGATCTAAAGCTATACACCATCGTCAAAAAGTGCTTCAATCACTAGAAAGATACATGTTAGATGGGATGGATCAAAAGAAAACTTGTTTGCCACATTTTCGAAGATTGCCCAAGGATATTGGAGATGAATGCCTAGTGCAGATGCACTTAGTAGGATGTCTTTTGTATTCTCAAACAATAAGGCCTCAAGTGTTCTTAACTTATCCAAATATCGACAACAACCCTAATCTTATAGTTACAGTCATGCAAAGAGTTCTGCAGAATTGGCAAGGTTTACTCCCACCAGTACTATACGTGCAACTTGACAACACGGCGAGAGAAAACAAGAACTCGACTATGTTTGGTTACCTGAGCATGTTAGTAGACAAGGGTATTTTCAAAAAGATTAAGGTCAACTTCTTGCTGGTTGGTCATACACATGATCACATAGATCAAATGTTTAGTAGGTTCTCCAAGAAATTAGCGAGGTGCAATGCTTTCACACTTCCTATGCTATCAAGGTTGATTATTGAAACTTATACCCCCAAGCCAGATGTGCAACATTTAGATGAAGTATATGATATCAAGCGCTTCTGTTTGGGTGGTGATGGGAATGGATGTAGGGTTCTTGCTCTGCTTAATATATAAGTTTTAACCACGTCTTCCTCATCCAAAAAGGTGTGGTTGATCACAACCAGACCATGTTGTATGCCAAACAATACTCATCTAGTTCGCAATGGGAGCCACAAGACGGATGTAGGCTCTTATTGCATTTCCCAGATGCAATAATCTATGGTGTCGAGCAAATGCCCTATGACGACCATAAAAGATTGGTTGTTGGTAGTTCACTTGAAGATCAAAAGATATATTGGATGTGGTGCCTTGAGGAAAAACAGAAAAATATTGCGTGAACCAAAAAATAAGTTGTTGATCAATATGTGGATTGGTGGGATATCGTCTTTAATCAACATACAATATTAGATAACCACTTTACAGGGTACTAGCCACTACAAAATCAATTCGTATGGGCGCTTGGTGGCCCATCAATAGCAAGCACGACTCCTTTACAACCACTAGATAATCTTGAATTGAATAATCTAGTTCATCCACAACAAAGAGATATTTACGTGGGACCAAGATTATCACATGCTACAGAGGCGAGGTGGCAAGGCAATCTACATGAGCTACAAGTTGGTATGTTGGTTGCAACATTAGTTGGGGGTGATAAGTTGGGTCATCCCTTCTGGATTGCCAAAATCATTGAAATTATTAAGGATGATTAAGGCAATCAAGTAAAGTCTATTATGGTTCATTGGTATCATACCTCCTCCAAAGATGCATTTACTGGGAAGTACTCTTTAGAGATGGTTAAGGATGTTGAAGGTAGAAGCAGAAAGCGAAGAAGAAAGAATCTACCAAGCATGTCTAGTCTAGCACTTGATAATGTCGACATACTCGTGTATAACTTCTCCTTGACCAAAACAGGCCATCTAAGTTAGACTACAATCAAGATAATAAAAGAGAAGATCCCAGATGTGCTTGTTGACGCAACACAGAGACGAACAAGGAGTATGTCTAATAATCACGGTGACATTGGCTTGCAATTGAATGAAGACAATGCATTGGTTGCTAGTGATGATGACGATGAGACCTCACAAAGCTCTTCTAGTTCATCGGGTGGGTCTGAAGGGGAAAGCATATCTCTGGGAAGTGATAGATGTCACATATGAAATGTAAATATTGTATGTTACATCAATATGGCGATATTTCACGTGTCGATTATTAGGGGCATTTTTTGAAAGCCCTAAATTTTGGGACATGGTATAAATCAATATATTTTGATTCAATTTCCAAAACCCTTTACACATGTGATGTTCCTTTTTGTGAAATGACCTACTTTGTGCCTTTTTTGGACGAACTGTTCTTAAATTGCGACATATTACCTATTTCAAATGACGCGGTGTTTCGACCAAATCGAAGACCAAACCAAACCAAACCACTTTTCGGCATCCGGAAGTTGCGTTTGAAGGGGCGTGTTGAGAATCAAACTCGACTTCCCTAGTGTGTGAACACCCCACCACCTACAATAGTAACTAGTGTGTCATAGAATCTTATAGTTCTATGACACATATTCAGTGTAGTTAAGTCTTCACCTCCCTTTAGTTAAGAGGTGGTTGTAGAAAGAGAATATAAGGAGAATGTGACTATATAAGCACCTTCCCACCTTATTTGTAACAGTTGGTCATCCTTGCAATCTTCCTTTTGATAATATAGTCTTTACTTGTTTTCTGTATACTCAAGCTCTCTCTCTCTCTCTCTCTCTCTCTCTCTCTCTCAGACACACACACACACATACACACATCTCTTCTGTTGCAAATACTCACTCTCGGTTCTTTACATTCTTTAAAATGTCATCTAAATGAGGAGTTGCATCTTGCAATGTTCTCTCATATGTCCAAGTTAGTTAATTATTATAATTGACCTCTATTGATGCATACTCAAATATTTGATTAGAACTTTATATTGTCATCATGACATATATAATGAAATTAATTAGTTCTCAAGAGATGGTCGGCAACATGGTGTTGCCATGACATGATAAAAAATTATTGTTCTTTAAATGTCATCTAAATGAGGGGTTGCATCTTTGAATGTTCTCTCATATAAGCATAGATTGACACATGCGTGATATTCGCAATATTCGAGCATAATAAATGGCCCAAGAATATTATAAAACCATTTGTTTTGCAAAATAAATTTATTAATTCAATGAAAAAAGAACAAAAAACGAACACTTTCACATCTGTTATGAAATCCACATAAAGAAAATCCAAACTAGCTTGCCTTGTTTCTTACTTCTTACTCAATTTATAATTGATACATAGATACCCATTTGGGTTAGTTTGGTTACATGTGTGCTAAAAAGGTGGCACAAAGGTACACGACAGCATGAAGGTAAATCATACTATTATAAAAATATGATTTGTGTCAAGTCCCCTTTTTTTTTGTCAAGTAAAAATATCCATTGGGAGACTAAAAACGAGGGAGTTTATGAACCTTTTTTTTAGCGAATACTTTTTCATACATTCGTATTCTTATTCATATGCATTCTTGGGGGAGGCCCCACGAATGCGAATATGTCAATCTATGTGTCCAAGTAGGTTAATTTATAATAATCGACCTCTATTGATGCATACATGAATATTTTAGTAGAACGTTAATTAATGAATTCAATGTGTTGTTAAGAGATGCTTGGCAACATGGTGTGATTATCACAAGGTACAAAATTATTGTTCTTTAAATGTCCTCGAAACGAAGGGTTGCATCTTGGAATGTTCTCTCATATAACCAAGTTAATTTATAATAAGTGGACCTTTATTGATCAACTAAAATCTTCTACTTTGTTTGTAGACAAGGCTCACATATTTAGCAATGGGCATGGTTCGGTTTCAAGGCAAAGAAACCAAACCAAACCGTTTATGAACTCTCAGTATTTAAACCAAACCATTTAAGAAAAAGTTTAAACCAAACCGAACCATTTAATAAAAAATTTAAACCTAACCACTTAAGTCAAACTAGTTAATCATCTAAAGAAACAAAAATACATTAAATTAAATAAGCATTTAAGTTAAATTTATTAAATCAATAAAAAACCATTAATTAAACCATTACATCAATAAACTATTAAGGTAAAAAATTAACTAAAAACCTTTAAACCAAACTTGTAAAACTATAAACCTGAGTTTTAGAACCGAAACCAAACCGTTTATTGAGAATCCAAACCAAACCAAACCACTATTTTTTTTTGGAACCAATAAACCGTTAAACCATGGCTTAATTATTCGGTTCGGTTTGAGCCGAAACCGTGCCCATTGCTACACATATTCATGTATGATCCTTGTCATGTCCGAAGGGGGGTGTCTTTGTTAGATGTTGCATCATGGATGCCTCACCAAATGGGTAAAATGTTAACTCCAATAATGTTTGAGGTAGGATGACAATGATGACAAACTAATAAGGGCACAAGAGTGGCATGTCCAACCACAAACATGGTCTACGAGTTGGATATTGATCATAAAATGTTACTCTTGGAAGCATGTGTACTAATTACTAACTAGGAATGAGGCCCCACCTCTTTTAATGAGGTTTCTCACACTTATCGTATGTGGGTTCAGATTTGTCGAGGCTTTTCCAACTGGGGGCATAAGAGTACGTAGCTACACACCCAAACAAAACAATGATTCGTTGTTGTTAAAGGAATGGCTTGTGACATAAGGCCACTCGCTAGCTACAATGGTGGTAAAAGCCCGGATGGGGGGGGTGAGGTGACAAACTACCATTCTACATATACATGGGTGCAAATGGGCGAAGGATAAGGAAATGGGCATATTGTCGATCGATGTATGCGGAAATATATGTTGTAAAGTGGCTGGCAAGAGGGTGACTGGCCAAAAGAGAAGCCCGGGCCGGACGAAATAAACCACATTTGGGTCCTAAAGAATGCATGGTCATGTAGGCAGCCGGGCAGCCCGCCCCGATGAGTTCAGATGGGCAGGGTGTCCATAGAGGGGGGTGGGTCCATATACATAGTGAAAACAGATGGGCCACTGCAGGAAGGGATACATAGAAGAACCCAATAGATAAGAAAGAAGACAATTGATTGCTGCCTTTGCAAAGACCCACCAAAAGAAAGCAGGTGACAAAGATTTATGAGCTTACATTACATTATGG
>NW_028230912.1:0-23490 GCF_043228905.1 Azolla caroliniana | reverse complement strand
AAGAACCCTACCGACTCCATTTCATTCTACTTGTTTGTTTTTTTTTTTTTTTGGGGGGGGGGGGCTACTTGCATGGATGCCCAACTCTAGGTGTTACTGTTTACATTTATAGTCATGTCCAACATCCAATTGAACTCACACTACCGGTCACTAAAGCATCCTAAATGCTAGTTACCTTATGAGCAAGAAGCATGAAAAGAAAAGGAAATTCAAAATAATTCATTTTACTTTCTAAAGGTGAATAAAGTTGTGATTAACAATAAGCCTTTCCCTATAGTGGCTGCAACAAAACCTTAATACAAGTTACAACCTACATCTATCTTGACATGAGTTTAGTTATTGGCAAGATGATCCAACGATGCTTTTTGTCTATGAAAGTCCAAGTCAATGTGATATATGACATATGTATAAATGTAATGTTGTTTATCAATTAACTCGATGTGTGTGAGTTTAACCCAATATGTTCATGTCTAATTTGCACAATATCGATGCACTTTAGTTATAGAAGCCACGATGCAACAAACTCATATTGTCCTTGTCGATTAACTTTACAATGAACGAGGTTTTGAAAATATGACACGTTCATGAAATGTGATGTCGTTGTTGGTTCACCCCACACGCATATGAAATATGACATACGTACGAATGTAATATCCTTGTCCGTTAATTCAACATGTGTTGGTCAATATGTGCACATTTGTGAGTTCTATCCAATATGTGTGTCTATCCACACATTATTGTGTCTAATCCACACATTATCGATGCACTCTAGTTATAGATGCGATGATACTACTAGCTTATATCGTCATTTGATGTTACTACAAATATAATTATAATATCTATGCGATGTGATCAAGGGGTGGCACAAGTTGTTTCTCGACTAGAAGCCAAGAGTATTAGAGCAAGCAATATAAGACAAACAATAGGACAATAGGTAGGGGGCGCAGTAGTGTAGTGACCAAGTCTTGCTCTATTATGATGATGACATCATGATGAATAAAATTAATAAGAAAAACATGTGGAAAGTTGCCAAAATAGGAGGGTAGAATTCTACCTTACTAATAATAGATATTGTATGAGTGATTTTGACATTACATAAAAGAAGTAATTAATATGCTTAATATAATAGCCTTTGTTTCCTTCTTCGTTCTTCTTACATGCATATGATTTGATTAGCACTAAAGACGCTTGTAGGTATAAATAATTAGCTAATCAAGTCTAGTTAGAAGAGAAGAAAATCATTAAAGTTTATGATGGATGAGGCTATGTATAATATATTACCTTGGCCTAGTGATAATATAATTCATCCTAGAGATGATATTGCTAATAATATCGAGGAGGAGGAAGAAGACAAGAAGTTGTTATATACCTATGATTACAATAGGTCATTGATGAAGGGAGTGAAGAATCATGGTCAGATCCATGGCGATAACAATAACAATAACAACAAGAATGACATTAACAAGAATGATGTGTCAATGTGGCTTGATGTGAAGGTGTGGTATGTGAGGGTGACCTCATGTGTGCCATGTGAAATGAATGAAGCCCCAAACACACTCATGATGGTGTATCCACCGAGGGACATCTCCATTGAGCTAGAAGTAGATGGGCAAACGATCCATCCGTCTAAGAAAGCATCCTTCTTGATGTCGATACGAAGGGTCGATACACCAACTAGAGATGTACTTTCTGTAGACCAACTTAGCAATGGATCACAACGACACGTGATTCATGATGGGTCGATGGCTTCAACAATGATTGATACTAATATAATCATGCCAAATATTCTATATTGTGAGTCTTATACATATGTTAGCACTAATCACCTTAGAGTGTGTGGGGACATACTGCCCTTTGAAATTTATGATAATCATGATGAATTGATCGCATATGGGAATCTCACAAGATCGCCTACTACTTTTATCAATAACATTAATAATAGTAGTAATAACAATAGCATTGAATTAGGTGGTGGTTATATCAATAGTTTTAATCATAATAATGCTATTAGTGTTGGGTGGGTCATGGATTGTGTAAGTGGGATAAGTTCTAGCTCTTCTTGCTCTTTTCTTGCGAAAAGCCAAATGAATTCTATCAACAATAATAACATTAATTATAGAAATATGGACTTGATCTCTAGTCATGCTACGAGTAATTCATTGATAACCATGAGCCCATCCATGGAGGTTTATGTTGCTGGTACGTGTTATGGACACCCTATTGTCTTCACTTGCACAGTGTGCTTGCAGGTGCCAATTGCAACACAATGTACTCTTAGGAGATCAAAGTCAAGGTCAAACCTTACTAGGTTAAAAATTAGCAACTTTGATGTCATCCCAAAAGCTAATGAAGAATTATTACCACAACACAATCATATACTTGATCACAACAACATTGTCTCCATGGATCACGAGGTACAGAGTAATTAATCAAACTTTTAATTTTGTTGTATTATTTACTCGTGATGAAGTCTAATCATCACAAGTGGAAGAGAGAGTTTTGCTTTGTCACTCATCCATGCATGAGAGAGAACGATATCATCATCTCTGAGGAATAATATAATCACATCATTCATGCCATGAATTGACATTAGATCATTTAAGCACATTGTAAAAAATAATCTTCATTCAAATATATTGCAATCTAGGATACAAATCCCATTGCAATTGATCATACACACTTAAGGGAATTTAATGTACTATAGGTAATACAACTTTGGGGAAAGTAACCTCTTTGCATGTGGAATCTAAAATATCAAAAAGTTTATACGTGTGTTGCATTGGATGCATGTAATTTTTAGGATCATCAACCCACTTAAATTCTCAATTAGAAAAGTTGAAGAATATCATAGAGAAAATGAGTTTTTTTATAAATCTCAAGTGAGACTATAATGGTGGAAACATCCTATGGACCAATCACAATGCGTGCTTGCTGAGCTATAATTAAACAAGAGGGTAAGCTAGCTCTCTCCAATGTCAAGACAAGTGATTAAAATTTATCATTGATTGAGCATTTTTGGTTGCTTACCAAGTATTGATTGAACACAAGTAGAATTGTGTTTTGTCCAACATAAGCTAATATTGTTGATAGCTTCTTTGGCTTCTTCATGCAAGCAATAGTTAAACACGAGAGAAAGTGGGCTTTTCCCATTTAGGAATGTATCATTCAATGTTTTGTGAATAGAATATCTAATTATGTTTTAGTGGGAGAAAGGACGATAGGTTGCTAGGCCTAACTAAGGTGCCCACCCACACTTCAACTAGAATGCCTTTGGAAGCTTGTTATGTTAATGATTAAGAAAAATGTGGGAAGGGTAATGGTCTTAATTTACCATTGGCAAGGGGGGCTATTATGTGAAAAACTGCCTATAATGAGGATGTAAGAATAACAACGTCATGTTTGATAAGAGAATACATGGAAATATGCGAGAAAATGGGCTCTCAACTCTTTCCAACACCCATCATGGAATCACATAATGGTGTGCATGCCCCATCCCCACTGATTTATGATAAACCCGTGCCATATTTTAATGTCAATAATAGAGGAAAACTTGTTGGGAAGGGGGCATTCAAAATGTCTAAAAATCTCTATAGAAGTATTTTCCATGTGGCGAAAATGTGTAGAAACTTCATAATTGGATTATCATTTTGGGTGTATATAATTTAAATTTATAAGCATAAGACTTTGTCAACTTTCATCGTCAAATTCATTTTTTTTGTTTTCTAATTTAATCTAGGAATGTAACGATGAAGAACTATATGGAAAGATATCTAACACTGCCTTCTACGATCGTATGCCCTTTGGATCAAGCGACTTGTACATCGATGGTGATGGCGATATTCAAGAAGGCGAGTTGTCTTGGTTCAACGCAGGAGTGAGAGTTGGTGTCGGAATAGGGTTAGGATTATGTTTGGGGCTAGGTATTGGATTAAGCTTGCTCGTTAGACCATTTAAGAGAAAGTTGTTGTGAAAGTGTCTCAAACCAATGCATTTCAATCAAGAGCTATGGAGAAAAGAAAAGGGATGGTGTAAAACGAGTCGAGTCTCTTGAATCACCTTCTAATTTTGCACCCTTTCTTTTTGTTCATAAATAAGAAACGTATTTCTCACTCTGTATATAGAGAGTTTAGTCTTATATATGACGAGTTAATGGAGGGATGTAATTCTTTTCTTTCATAGCGAGTCCATTATTTACCAAGGGATGGTGTAAAACGAGTTGAGTCTCTTGAATCACCTTCTAATTTTGCACCCTTTCTTTTTGTTCATAAATAAGAAACGTATTTCTCACTCTATATATAGAGAGTTTGGTCTTATATATGACGAGTTAACGAAGGGATGTAATTCTTTTCTTTTGTAGCGAGTCCATTATTTACCAATCTTCCAATTGGATGTTCTTGAGTTGGGCCATAAGGCATCTTATATTATACACTCCATCATTGGATAGAAGAGTATGGGTTAGAAGTTGTGTGATGTATTTTGTGTAGTCTATTGCTATTAGAGCCACATAGGTGTAAAAAAAATGTAAGCATGTCTCATCCTTTTTGTTGAGTTTTTGGGTGTTCCAAAGTTGTAGCGTTAAAAGTAATGTAATGTTGTATTTGTTCTACAATTGCTCAAAGTTATAGATAGTTGTCTCCCATGACCATTCCTAGCAAATATTGGATTACATACATGCACACGATTGAAAGCTAGTTATAATGCCATTTGATTGTAGGGCATGGTGCCTTAGGGCAATCAACTACTAAGAGAGAAGTTGATATAGTGCGGTTGAGCAATTTTGTGTTGATTCATCCTCTTTTTCTGTCATGTGTATTATTCCATTTGTTATGAGTTAGATTCCTCTATTTTTGCTAATGAGGAATTACATGTGGGATTCGTTGTACTTCTCAATCACTAGGTACTATTTATTCAATTATTAATGGTGAAATCATCCCCCTTTTTTGTTATGGACATGACACCAATCATATCAAGAATCAAACTCTTGACCTCTTGTATTCTAATCAAGTGTTGTGTTTTAACCAACACAACCATGTACACACCCAATACATGGTTGTGTTATTAGTAGATTATCTATTTTGTGTTCTAAGAGTTATTAGAAGTTTCCAAAAAGCTCCAGAAGATGGAACATTCCAAAAGCCTTTGCATGAAAAGGGTTCTATGCATGGAACTACATGTAGAGCCCACAGACATGTATAAATACAGGGATTCACCTGTCACGAAATCCTATATTTTGTTGTGTCTATCTCTTGCTTCTCTCTCTCTCTCTCTCTCTCTCTCTCTCTCTCTCTCTATCTTACCTTTGCCTAGCTCTGTTTTGGTTTGCTCTTCCTGTCTTTGACATTTTTGATCTCTTTGAAGGATTAATCAAGGGCAAATGATACGCTTATGAAAGCTAAGGGTAATTAACGAACAAAAAACTCGATATTACGAAAACTTGAGGGTGATTTAGGAACAAAGAACTCTCAAGTATTTTTTCGGTCTTTCACCTTCAAATGTTGAGTTTCGGAGAACAATTGACCAAGGGTTATCACGAGTCAGCTTACCAAATGTTGTACTAAAGCTATATAAAAGGATATGCAAAAACAAGGAGAAATGTCATTCTCATATAAATATAGATCCAAAGGATATCCCGACCTAACGAGGATAATTTAATGCTACCATTTTAATTTTGTTGCTCTCGCTCTATATGTTGTCCCTCATAGTGTTATTGTACAATGTATTTCATAGATTGTTTTCATCGACCAATGCTTATGGGTAAATTACAATGTGAATGTTTCATCACTAACACAAGTTGTTGAATGATGCCTTCTACATTGGAATGTCGAGGTACTTCGTTATAACTTATGATATGTGCCAGTGTTTGAACACATTCATTTAAGGTGCTCTATTACTTCAATTTGAGTGATAACTATGTTGTTAAATATGGTTATGTAAATTTGGGGTCAATATTTCAACTTTACTTAAGATAAGTTGAATATGATGTTCTCATAGAATTTTGTTGACTTGAACTTATCGGACGTCGCAAACTATATGGCAACCTTTTTTTTAGAAGTACCCATTTGAAAATGCCTATGTTTTTTCACGTCAAGCCAATGCCAGTTATGTGTGCGAGGAATAGATATGTTGCAAGGTGCTTTGTCTATTGTGCACAAAGTCTCCCGTATAAGGAGAGGGAATTTCCATTAGATATTATTCTTGCCTAAGTGCACATAGTAGATTCCACATGCACGTAGAATCTTAGTATTGGTTGGGTATAATTCGTCTTGTATAGAATATAGTCTTAAATGTGTAACGAAGAGCAATGCTATGTTACCTCCATTTTGGATTTGTAAATCGTAGATGAATTAACATATTGAATTAATTCAATACTCTCCATCTTAGGTGAAGTTAACAAGAGCATTATTAAAAATTATAAGGCTTTTGAAATCAAGTAAAAAATAGAGATTCAAATATATGACATTCGTACAAATAAGATATGCCAAGCCAATGAAACAATTAACTTTGAGATTCAAATATAAGGCATAGGTACATCGTACAAATAAGGCATGAATCATATATTCAAACCACACAAGGCTATGAAAGCATGTGGATAATCCAGGGGTAGCAAATTATATTATAGACTTCAAAACGAGGTGGCCGTTTCAACATTGATACATCATTGATAGCTTGTGGCGTATACGTTTGAACTACAATATCCCGTGGAAGCACATAATTATCCGAGGGTAATGAGCCATGATAATGTTGTGTGAACTAATGTGTAACATTTGCTCCATAATTTTGGAGTTACACTTAGAGAACTAAAAAGACAACATCGACATGATATTGCGACGTAATACAATCGACACAATGAATCCCCCAATTCTTCATACTAGTGCCAAGGTGGATATTCATGAATATGAAAGCCACCATTGACTTGCATATTAGTAGAAACACAATAGTTAAAAGTTCTAAATATTCTGTTCAAGCTAAACTAAAAATGACTAAGTAGTCCAACCTACGTGGATGCATAGCTTATTACTCATTAGTCATAATATGGTAGAAACATGTGCTACTTATACTAACCATCAAACATGCTACTTATTGTATATATCTACAACTAAGCTCAGTTAAGTACCCTCGATTATAAAAACAAGATACTAATGAAATTTGCATTGTCTTTGGGTGCCATGTAACGAGCTTGAAATGTAGATGAATGTGTATTATTCCATATATTCCCTTAGGCATACAATAACAATTTGGTTAAGTGTGTGTCCATTTAAGTATGCCATTCTATTAAATGTGCTTTTTATAGAGGGCAAAATCCTATTAAAAAAAACATTGTTTCATGACAAAAGTACATCTAATCAACATATTAGCATTCACCTAAACTAAATTCAGCATATGGACTCCAATTCAGCCATAAAAACCACATAAATCCACCGTATACTCTTTTACAATCGATTATTTTGGAATCCCCTTTCCCTCATTCTAAGAGAACCACAATTTGTGCATCTAATCTAACATATTGGCATTTATCTGAACTAAATTCGGCAAATGAACTCCAATTCAGCCATAACAAACCACACAAATCCATTACATACTCTTTTACAATTGATTATTTTTCCCTCCTAAGAAAACTAAACATTTGTGTCTAATCAACATTAGCATTTACCCAAGCTAAATTCAACAAATGGACTCCAATTCGGCAATTAAGACACACTTTTGGGCATGTACAAAAAGTATACACATGTGGAGAAGAATGTAGTAGCTATGTACACCCAAATCAGCAATTAAACCCGTTTTTGGGCATGTACACAAAGTGTACATACCTGGAGAAGAATGTAGAAGTGTACATGCAATAGCATGGTGAGCAACAACATGGGATCTATAACACCAAGACAGGTTTGATCGGTGGTTGTTGGGGTTGCCTTTCTCAAAATGTTGAGGAGAAATATTTTAGAGAGAAAGATCTTCAATATAAATTGCCCTAGCACATTTTTGCCTTGACATCAAAGTGCTCACTTAAAAAGCACTAACAAAGCATTTTTTCTGAGCACATTTTTTTCCTTGAGATCGAAGTGTGCACTTAATCTGAATGGTTACACATTGGATAGCTATTAACTTACCTAGCATTGGATAGTTAGTTGTTAACTTACCTAATGCTAGGTAAGTTAATAACTTACATTCAACACTAAGTAAACCATATAATTACAAAACTCATAATAGTATTTCAACAATGCTCAAATTCTTGGAATGCCCTCGATGTCCCACAATCTTCATCTACTAACGACATCGTGGTATAGTGTTGTATCACAACTCAATGATGCTTTACTTGTCATATACACATTTTCACACACTAATGTTGTATCACAACTTAATGATGCTTTACTTTGTCATATACACATTTTACAATAGTGTCAATTTGCATCGACCCACCTATTCTTACCAATACTATTCCACCATTGTGAATATAAGGAATAGTATATCTCACAAGTCTTACGTCAAAATGTTTCAATATTCCCTCCAAGTTAACATAAAAGTTGATCAATAAAACATTCAAATTCAACTTCTAATTGTATGATTATTTCAATTCTCAATTCAAGACAAACAATATGTACTTTACTCACATTCATAGATGGAACAACGTCCTTTCCAAAATGTACATAAGAGCCATGTCATATATATATATATAATTACAACTTTGTTCGAATTAACTCACAAATAGTCACACAATACAAATTGATGATAATGGGGGTAATGGATAATTGGGATCACTCACTACTACAAACAACCACTATTGTTGCTTGTTCGTTGTGCGGGCTTACATATTCAATCTAATAGTTGAAAAACCTGGCAAGAAAATCCCATTATGGCAAAAGCAAAGATTACCCTCGATACATTAGTTAACATGGTCTTATGACACCGACGACCATGTTTTGGTAATAATAATAAAATTAATAAATTAAATCATAGAAACCAAACAACAAAAAAGAATCTATACTAGTAGCTATGTTGGAATGAAGGCAATATAAATAAATGAAACCAAAAGAGGCAGAAGAAGAAGATGATGAAAAATGATTAGAATTAATTGATGTTGATAATGTCTAATGCAGGAAGGTCCATCAATTCATCATCATCAATGTTATTGCAATCCACCATATAGCTCCTCATCTTGGGGGAGTCCTCTAGGGCCCGTTCCATCACGCAACAATCTTGGTATAACATCGATATTACATCTTCGGCTCCCGATCCTAAGGCTGCGTCCAACAAGCATGAGAAGTCAGTGGTCACATCTTCGGCCCTTGACCCTAAGGCCGCATGCAATGAGCACGAGAAGTCGGTGCTCTCGTCCACGTAATCCTCGTGGGCCACTATCAAGCCACTCGTATGGCCACCCAAATCATGGGTGGTACCAAGACCAAGACAATGGGCACCCGCACTAGCTCCGGTAACCGTACCAACATAAGCTGTTGTCACTCTCGTGGTAGAGGCGTCCGGACTCGTGGTGTTCAGATGATAGGGTCTTCTAGACATGTTGTCCGCACTCGTGGTGTCGAGACGATAGGGTCTTCTAGACATGTTGTGTGAGGAGGGGCTAGGGCACGAGGCAGTTATGTCGGGTATGTTGAGGGGGGCCGAGGGCCCGTAGAGGGCCTTGGAGGCTTCATCATAGGCGAGGGCTGCCTCGTGGGCCGTGGAGAAGGTGCCGAGCCAGAGGCGGGAGCCCGCCTTCTTGCTGGGCTCCCGGATCTCCGCCACCCATTTCCCCCATGTCCGCTGCCGCACGCCTCTATATGTGCATGCCGCGTTCTCGGGCCCGCCCTTCCCCTTCATGCACCCTTTCTTCGAGGGCCCCTTGCGATGTTGATGCTTCGAACTCATCTTGATCCTTCTTCCACAGATATGATTCTACCATAGGATTCAAACTGGCATCTATCTAATCACAAAATTATGGTAAAAAATCGGTACAAGGGCCCGATCCGGAGGACATAACGATGTAATTATAATAATTAATCCGCAGGTGCAGCTAATTCCCTACCATTGCATAGATCTAACATGAATGATTTTGAACTCAGCTCAATATAATTAGCTTCATTGCACATGATATAGATTATAATCAAGCAATTAGTGCATTGCTTGATCTGAGAATCTGTATATATATATATATATATGGAGAGATTCCATTCCAGGGAAGAACTTGTTTTTATTTTTACTTTTTCCATTTCAGGAAGTCTAATGTTCCATCATCAATGATACATTAAGGGGAAAAGTCCTTATCATCATTTTTGACCTGGTCATTCCTAATTTGGAAACTTTCCCAAAATAGCATTGCTTGCATAAAACTTGTCCTTCACACAAACTCGATTAGAACTCATAAGAATCTTTCAAGAAAATGCATTAAGATTTTTATTTCTTTTGTTTTCTCCTCGACAAATCCTTCCTTGCGTCCACTAGCACTACATTAATTATATATAATTAAATCCGATCTTTCAAGAAATGCATTAAGTTTTTGATTCATGTTTAGTGCATCACATCCACACACAATTTACATGTATTATCATGTCCGACTAAAACTAGATCGTCAAATGTCATGTCCAACTAAAAACTAGATTGTTGGCTAGTTCATATGAGATATCGAAACCCATTACATAGACGATGTTTTGATTTAATTAAATCCTAGATAGATGAAGATTTAGTACATGATACTATAATGTAATAAGTTTTGTATCGTGTATTATCATGTCTCTTGTAGTCAATAGCGACCAAGTTCATGGTGTAAGCATGATTTACAAGGAATGAGCGACATGAAGTCTAGGAGTGGGCTTGCAGCTAGACACTGACGACTTGTCTTGTGTAATATCGTTCATGTAGGCAGGTATCCCGCATAAATAGAACCAATGATAATCACGTAAAAGGATTGAACACAAATTTGATGCATTGAGATCTAGACCAACCTCTCCTTATCCACACATTTTTAGTGCATTTGCAACCTAAGGTAGGCAATGTGATCCTTAATGGGGCGTGGACAGTGAATTCAAAAAAGCCATTTTCTTAGGAGTTAGTGATAGTTATCTAAGCATGACCCTCCCTTCCCCCCCCCCCCCCCCCAAAAAAAAAAAAAAAACAATTTTTTTTTTTTTTTTTTTTTTACTACTTCCATTAGTTAAGTCAATGTACATAGGATAATATACAACAACTCATATCTTACAGAACTTGCATGGCGACAAAAAGACCAACATGTACAAAGGAATCAACAAAAATATAAGCTAATAACCACCGCATCAAGAGGGACGAATAGAGAAGGATGAGCAAACTTCCCTTGGACAATCTGGATTATAACATGTATCCGATGAACACAATATACTCAACCACATACCCTTTATGTGAGCCCACCTATTTGCGATGTTTGGTACCCTCAGAGGGAACAACCACCGTGGTGGCTGATAACTCCACTTTGCATTGCCATCCACCATTTGTAGCATCGAAGAACCTCTCCATTTCAAGAGGAAACGACCTCTAGCTTCTTCACTCACATTTGAGGTCCCCTGAATGCTTTCAAACTCTCCTTGTAACGTAGAAATAAAATAAAACCATATCATCATTAAACTCTTAGTCGGTGGGGTTCGCTTACTCGTGAAAGATTCCTTGCATCTTGATAGCCACACTTGCCAAACTGTAAGGCCGACCACTAATAGCCAAATGTCCACATATCGTTCTTGTATGTAGAATGCACCCCCTTGTGTTGAAGGTTGTACAATTCTATGCACCACATTTAAAGAGGGACTATTGAACCCATTCCACGCACGAAACCACGTAGCTGATTCAATAGCCAACCAGATAACAGTTGCGCTCAAAACATCAACATTAACCCCGCATGGAGCCAAGATTCTTAAGCTCCTCGTCCAAACTTCTTGGGCACGTGGGCAACTCCACAAATAGTGTGCGATATCCAACAAACTCACTTCACAGGCCTTGTAATCACTCATGCCACCCCTTTCACAAGACACTCTCCAGTTGGAACAACCCGATGGGTGATTAACCAGAAAAAACACTTTGACCCTCTTCGGGAGGGATGAGTTCCATATCTTGCTCCTGGTTCTATCCACGAAGACCAAATCAACAACTACATGGGCCCATTTGTTGGATCACTTCTCACGTTGCAAGCATAACTTTCTCCCCAAGCACGTCGAGTACTCGAAGAAACCTATTAATTTATCTTGTTATCCCCTTCACTTATATTTTGCAGGATCCCATTCCAAACACTCAAGCAACGTGTCTCCAATGTTGGGAAACAGGTCCCTCTAGATGGGAAGAGAAGAACCAAGTTGGTGAGTAACTCGGCCGAAATCGAAATCGAAATCATTTCAGAAGACTATAATTGTAAATAGTCTAAAATGCCTCTTGTGGGCTATACTTGTAAATAGCTAGAAAGTTGCTTTTGTTTATAAGCAACTAGGGAAAACTTTAGTAAATTGTAGTTGATCATTATTGTAAAGTTATAACGAGGTAGTTGCCTATGTAACCGTGAGTGAGAGAGTGAGAGTGTAACTCTCTAGCCGTCTGTTAGACGAAGGAGAATTGGAGGTCGTTGGCTCCGAGTTCCATAATTGTACTTCCTCTCTACTATAGTGATATGTTTTCTTGGGGTTTGTGAACCCCTGTGGTTTTTCCCATTTCGGGTTTTGCACGTAAAATATCGGTGTCTTTGTGTCTTCACGTTTTTCTTCTGTGTACTAGTTCTTGGTTTTTGCACACTAATACAAACGTGTAACCGGTTATGGCCGGTTGATTCCTAACAAAGTGGTATCAGAGCGATGGAAGACTTGTTCGGTGGCATGTTTAAGCTAACCGGCTCCAACTACTCGGTGTGGAAGTCGAAGATGAGAGACATGCTCGTGTGCAAAGACCTCTGGCTTCCAGTGCAGTTCGGAGATAAAAAACCTTTGAATGTAAATGTGTGGAAGTGTTTGACAAACTGGCTCAGCCGGATAGCAACAGAAAATGAGAAAAGGTTTAATGGATAACTTAACACAAAGAATACACGTGGGAGAGAGAGAGAGAGAGAGAGAGAGAGAGAGAGAGAGAGAGAGAGAGAGAGAGAGAGAGTGAGAGAGAGAGAGTAGAACATAAACTCAATTCAAAATATCACTCTGAAAACTCTGTACATACAACGTTCTAAACAACACTATTTATACAAGTCCATAAAGGACTGACAAAAGTACTGATAGGTACTTCAATATTCCTACGTGCGACTAACACTAACTACAAGACAATGATTACCTAGTAGTCTAGGCTACTACTAGGCCTCCGGTTCCCGCTTGAATCCGGCTCTCTGATCTGGCCGGTTGTTTCCGGATACCATCCGGATGCCGATCCAGCTCTTTGCTTATTCAGCCGATCCAGATCCGGTTGAGCTTGCTCCCTCAACACTCCCCCTCAAGCTCAACTTGAGGTCGGATCGTGGTGTTAGTGTATGTGGCAGTCGGTTCTTCTACCCAGCTCCTTCTAGCGTTGCTCCGCCTTGCTCACGCTCCTCGTCCGGTCCGGTCCTGTTTGCCGCGACCCTTCTGGTTTTGCGCACCTCGACCTCCTCGATCGGATTGTCTGCTCAACAAGCCCATTTAAGCTCCCTCGTTGCTGCGACTCCGATGCTTGTCGACTCGTCGATTCCTTCGTGTTGGCGTCGACTTCCACTACGTCCGTGTTCGCTTGGCTTTAAGGTGATCCGGCTTCTCTGAATCTTGAACTGAATCGGTTTCCTTCGATTCGTTCCAACTCTTGTCCGAATCGGTCGCTCCCGATTCGTTCCAGCTCTTGTCCGAGTCGGTGTTCTCCTGCATGTCTTCCGGTTCCAGGACCTTCACCACATCAGACCATGTCCAGGTCTTGGCCTTCTCCTTCCGGTCGGCTCTGTCCTTCTCGACTCTACTGCCGCTGCCGCTCGTTCCGACTTGTTCGGATGTGTTGACTTTCTTTGTTGACTCGCCCCCCTTTTTCCTCTAGTCTCCCCCTTTGTTGGTTCTTTCTTCCTCTCTGGCTCCTTGTCCGGTGCAATTAGCAGTGCCTTTGCCCGTTCCTGTTCTCCCCCTCAAGTGTGGCACGTCGAGATGTTGAACACCAAGCATTTCGGTGAAGTGCTGCAACTTGTCCAATCCGAGCAGTTTGGTGAAGATGTCGGCAACCTACCGACTCGTCTGAACATACCGAAGGTCTACTTCACCGCTCAAGACCCGCTCACGCACAAAGTGATAATGCACTTCTATGCGCTTTGTCTGAGCATGGAATATAGGGTTCTTGGCGAGCCGAATGCTGCTCCTGTTGTCACTGTAGATCAGAATCGGGGTCAGCACCTCGACCCAGAGATCTCGCAGCAGTCTCCAAAGCCAGATGGCTTCACAAGTGACATTGGTAGCGCCCCGATATTCAGCCTTAGTGCTCGAAAGAGCCACTGTTGGCTGCTTTTTGCTGCTCCACGCAACATCCGCGCTACCTAGAGAAAACATGTAACCGGAGGTGGATTGGCGATCTGATGCATCACCTGCCTAGTCGACATCTGTGTATCCGACTAGCTCTTCAGTTATACCATGCCGGTATAACAGTCTCAAACCCCATCTTACGCAACTGGTGCGTGATCTTTGCATTCTAAGCTCGGGGGGCTTGTTTCAGACCGTAAAGCGACTTCTTAAGATGGCACACCGCCGACTTGTTCATCTCTGACTGAAAACTGGGAGGTTGGATCATATAGACCTGTCCTTCAAGGTCACCTTGAAGAAACACATTCTTCACGTCCATCTGGTGAAGATGCCACCCCCTTGCTGCAACAATCGCCAGTACCACACGAACCGTTGTCATCTTCGCTATTGGAGCGAAGGTCTTGTCATAGTCAATTCTGTGGGTCTATGCATATCCCTTCGCCACTAACCAGGCCTTGTATCGGTTAACCAAACCGTCGGCATTGTACTTTACCTTGTACACCCATTTTTCAACCGATTGGTTTATAGTGTTAGGGAGGGTCGAGGCCCCATGTGTCGTTGGCATCGAGTGCCCATATTTCTTCTTCCATAGCGGCACGCCAATTTTCATCTTTTGCCGCTTCTGCGTAGCTCTCCGGTTCATGCACTTCCGCCACTTTGTTCATGTACGCATAATGATGCACCATGTACTCATTGTAACCATACCGCGTAATGGGGTTCTTCTGGCGGGAAGACCGGTTTAACTTGTCATCACCCGGTTTGGGGCCCTTCTTGGCCGGTTCGGACTTTGTTTCCGAAGATTCGCCTTCATTCTTTCCGGAGTCGGGTTTGCTCCAATCCGACTCAAAGTTGCCGGTTTTGTATACCGACATCTTTTGCTTCCCTTTCTCTTTGCGCGTGAACTGTCTCCTCGGTTCCTTGTGCGGGGAGAGCATGACAGAGTCTCCACTATTCACTGATTTGTCATCTGACTGGTCACTCTGACCTAGTCGGTCGTTCGGTCCACTCAACCGAAACAATTATGGACTCTCTTCTAGAGTCTCAAGCTCGTCATCTTTTATCTAGACCGGTTTAGGCTCACTGGTCTCATCCTCCGAGATTGGGTCGGAGTCGGAAGTTGGAGTCGGTAGAGAGTACCACGAAGCTGTCTCGTCGAACTCAAGATATCGACTTACTCGGACCTGCTTCGTCCGAGGGTTATAGCACTTATACCCCTTCTGCTCATGCGAGTAACCGACCATGATGCACTTCTCCGACTTCGGATCAAGCTTCCTCTACCTCTCATCTGGTACATGCACATATGCTATGCTGCCAAATATCCGAAGGTGTCTCAAATTCGGCTTGTGCCCGAAATACAGCTCGTGTGCTGACACCTTGTCACCGATCCGATTTTGGATGTAGACGGCCATCCGAACCGCCTCAGCCTAGTAAGAATGGGCATGTTCTTCTCCTCTAGCATTGCCCTTGCCGCGTCAACAATCGACCAATTCTTCGTTTCGGCCACACCGTTTTGCTCCAGTGTGTATCTACAACTGAATTCTCTCTAAATTCCGTTCTGCTGCAGATAATTGTTGAATTGGCCGGAAAAGTATTCTTTTCTGCCATCCGACCGCAAGCACTTGATCTTCCTCTCCATTTCCCGTTCAACCAAGCTTTGAAGGTTCTGGAAACACTCGAAGACTTCGCTCTTCCTCTATTGATGAGGTAGATCCAAGTGTGCCGGTTGTAGTCGTCGATGAAGGAGACGAAATATCGACTCCCGCCAAGACTTACGTTCTCTGCCAGTCCTCATACATCTGAATGTATTAGATCGAGCTTGTTACGGCTCCGGTTTTGTTCAGTGGGGAATGGAAGCTGGTGTTGCTTCCTGATTTGGCAGGCTTCACAAATTTCAGCCCTCCGACCGCTAAATTTCGGCAAAACTGAAAACGACTTGTTTCGATTGCAGGTCTTGAAGCCTCTGATAATTGACATGGCCGATCCACTTATGCCAGAGATTGATGTCTGATTCAATCTTCTGTCCTTTGGCAAACATGGCGGTGTCGATGTCATTAGTGTTGAGGATGAACATCCTCCCTTCTCTGTGTCCTTGGGCAATAATCTGGCCGTCTTCCTCAATGAAGCACCCGAGGTGCATAAACCGCACCTGCATCCCCTGGTCGACGATTTGTCTGACTGACACCAGGTTCTTTGTGATTGTCGGTACGTGTAATACGTTCGTCAACTTCCCCTTTTGTCCAACATGGCTTAAAGGGACTTCTCCGACATGCACAATCAGGTGAGGGGTGTCGTCTCTGGTTTTGATAATTCCTGGTTGTTTCGGCTTCTCAAAAAATGAGAACCACTCTTCATGACTCGTCATGTGGTTCAACGCACCGGAATCAACGTACCATACTTCCTCCGATTTGGAAGTAGTCTTCTTTATCTAGTTAGCCTTGTGTTTCATCATGAAGGCTGGCCCCTTTCCGGTTTTCCTGGTTCCAGATGCTTTTGATCCTTCTGCATAGTGCGAACTTTGTCGGTTTTCCCGACCGGCCTTGCCGAATCAGGATTTGGCCGAATCGGCGTGTTTCTTCAAGCACTCGCTTTCCCTGTGGCCCTTTTTGCCACAATACCAGCATTCCGTGTTGGCTTCTCATTGCCGGCTTCCGGCGCCGCTTTGACTCCCCCTGCTTGTGGAGGGTCCGGAACTGCTGTCGGCACCATCTCTTTGCCTTCGGTTATGCCATGAGGCTGATTTGTCTCCGTGTACAACATCCGGCCATCCGATTGAGTGGTCCTCGACCCACTCACATGGTTTTCTTCGACAATCAGCATTGATTGCAAGTCGAAGAAAGTCGGTGGCTTCTCCCGAGTGCATATCGCTGTCCAGATCAATCCGTACCTTTGCGCTAGACCACCGAGGCAGATTTGTACCATCTCGTCTTCATCCACCGTCATGTTGATGGACCCGAGTGCGTCACAAATCTCCTTTATTTTGGTGGTGTAATCCGTAACCGACATGTCTCTTTGTCGGATGTTGTTCAGCTCTTGCCGGAGCTCCAATTTACGGGTTGTGGTACTCGCGGCGAAAATCTTCCTTAGATTTCCCCAGACCTCCTTCGGCCTTTTTAAATCCTTTATGTAGCCGAGCATCTGGTCGTGCACAGAGCATGCGAGGCAATACAATACCCGACTCGCTCCTTGCTCCCATACCAGGAAGTCATTTTGTGCAGTCTCTGGCGCTACCTCGTTCGTTTGTTCCACGAAGCGCCAATATCCATGCTCCAGCAGGTATTGGTGCATTTTATATGACCATGACGTGTAGTCGCTCCGATCGAGCTTCTCTGTGGGAAGTGAACTCGCCATACCTCTGTTCATATCTTTCCCTGTCTGTCCTTACTGGGTTCTAGGGTTCGTCTACGAAAGCAAGTGTCGGCTACAGAGGTTCTCAACCCTCGTGCTCTGATACCATGTGAATGTAAACGTGCGGAAGCGTTTGACAAACCGGCTCAGCCGAATAGCAATAGAAAATGAGAATAGGTTTAATGGAGAACTTAACACAAAGAATACATGTGGGAGAGACAGAGAGAGAGAGAGAGTAGAACATAAACTCAATTTAAAATATCACTCTAAAAACTCAGTACATAGAATGTGCTAAACAACACTATTTATACAAGTCCATAAAGGACTGACAGGTACTTCAATATTCCTACGTGCGACTGACACTAACTACAAGACAATGATTACCTAGTAGTCTAGGCTACTACTAGGCCTTCGGTTCCCGCTCGAATCCGGCTCTCCGATCCGTCTCCCCGATCCGGCCGGTTGTTTCCGGATGCCGATCCGGATCTGGTTGATCTTGCTCGCTTAACAAGACCAAACAAGATCAATGCTACGACTTGGGAAGTATCGCATCTGAAGGTGGCCGCATATATAAGGTGTTTTATAGACATGAGTCTATACAACAACTTCAACGAAGAAACAGAAGCAGGTGTCCTATGGAAGAAGATCGACGTCATGTTCAAAAACAAGAACGCCGTGAACCGAGTCTCAGTATTTCGAAAAATCAGGAGGCTCCGGTATCAGGATGGTTCCAATATGGCGGAGCACATCAATGCCTTCCAAGGATTGATGAACCAAACCACCTCTCTAGAAGTACCTCTGGCCGATGAGGTATTAGCAGTGTTGTTGTTGGGATCCCTTCCGGACAGTTGGTAAACGCTGGTTGTCACGTTGGGCAACACGAGACCGGAAGGGAACACCTATGGTGAAGTCGAGCTTGCTAAACAAAGAAGCTCGTCGGAAGGATCGAGATTCCAACACCGACCAGAAGGCCTTAGTCACGGAAGGTGACACGATTCACGGAAGAAGCTGAAATTGAAGTCCCTAGAACTGAGATAAGTCGGGGACCAGGTCAAAGTTGAGGGGAGACCCACATGCTTCTACTGTGGGAAGCCAGGGCAATTCCAGGAAAATTGTCGACACTTTCGAAAGGAGAAAGGGGGAGTTGATGGTGTAGAGCCGAAGAAAATCCCGGACAGGAAGAACACCTCAACAATTGCTGCGAGTGAGGAGGAGTTGTTGCTCATTAGTGAGCAAAACGAAGTGAATATTGCAGGCGAAGAATCGACATGGGTGGTCGATTTGGGTGCGTCGTTTCACCTAACCCCTGATCGAAAGTGCTTCTCCCTACAAAGTCGAAGATCTCGAATATGTAAAGATGGGAAATGAAGGAGCATGCCGAATCATCGGCATTGGAGATGTGTGTTTGGAAACCTCAACCGGGTGCAGACTTGTGTTGAGAGATGTAGGACATGTTCCGGAGGTTCGATTGAACCTAATATCAGTCGGTCAGCTAGATGATGAAGACTACACGGGTAGCATCCGGAGCGGGGTTATGAAGTTCTGTAAGGCAAGTTTGATTGTGGCTCGAGCCCGGAAAACCAACACATTGTACATAATGAATGCTCGAATATGCAGAGGGGAATCAAACATGGCAGCCGATGCGGTCAATGAATTGTGGCACAGGAGGTTGTGCCATATGAGCTAGAAGGGGATGCGAAAGCGTGCCGAGGACAATCTCATTCCGGAGGTGAAGAACGTGCAACTTGAGAAGTGCACTGATTGCTTGGCCGGAAGTAGAATAAAAAATCCTTCCAAACGAGGCCCTTGATGAGGAAAAAAATGCCGCTAGAACTCGTGCATACGAACTTATGCTATGTGGATACGAAGTTGCATGGTGGTTCGAAGTATTTCGTGACCTTCATTGATGATTGTAGCCAGAAGTTGTGGGCTTCCGTGCTAAAGACGAAGGATCAAGTGTTATCCGTCTTCAAAGAGGTCCAAGCGAGGGCTGAGAGAGAAACTGGTTGAAAACTGAAGGTAGTATGAGCGGACAATGGCAGAGAGTATCGTGGACCCTTCGAGGAATATTGCCAAAATCAAGGAATCAACCATGAACTCTTCCCCTGGGATTACCAATGTTCACTGCGACTGTGGGTACCTGCATAACTTGCATCTTCCATTCTTTAAACATAACAAACTCAACTCCCAATAGGATTGCTTTTGTATATTGCCTCTGGTCATTGTAATTTCAATACCAATGGAGGATTTTTTTGAGAAAAAAACAAACTCAACTCCCACAATTGAGGGATTTTCGGCCTCAATTCGTGTGATCATTTTTTGCATTTCACTATTCCCAATGTCCTCTAGACTTTCCATGTCCTTCCCTTTCCTCATCGACGCCTTAACCATATGTGGGTCTCGAGTCTTGGAAGTAAATCGATTGGAGTTGCTATAATTATCTTGCACGTTTGGATTTCCTCTTTCATTTGTGACAGGATATCAAATCTGTTTGAAATGGAACCGGCACTTGTAGGTGGACCATTAAGACCATGAATGTCAGGCCTGGCCACTTTCCTCGGTGATACCCATCCTTCTTCCCCAGCTACTTGCTTCCCATCATGAACCAAGGTCATCTAGCCTCCTATCATTTTCTTTGGGTTATCTGACATCTTGATGCCCTGATTTCCTCTACCTCCTCTTTCCTTCCAATACAAAGGGCTCTATTTGGCCATATGGCCCATCTCCTTACATGCAAAGTACTGACCCGACAAGCTTTCATAACCAACCTTCCCCACCCTCAGGCCAAAATCATCTCTCTGTACTCTAATATCTAAGCATGACCCTTTTTATACAATGAATGGTATATTTGTCCCCTTATGTCATAGTACTTGAACACGTGACTTTACGTTAACTATGAAGTGTGAGCCACTACACCCAAGCTACACCGACAAGTTTAATATGCATCGTAATTGTTATTTGAAACATGATTATTGTGGTGAACCCATCACGTTTATAAAATTAATCGCTTAATATTGTAAAGCTTGTGGATGTAGAATAGATGATGTGACATTTTTCACTCGATATGATAGTTGGTCTTTTGAAAACAACTAGGTAGAAAGCCACATTACTTATCACAATTTATCTCATATAATCAACGTTTGATTTCATGTACAATAATGTATATATGCGACATCATTACACAATGTGTGGTGTTATTGAATCCCTTATAAGATATTTTCCATACAATGGAGTGGTAATATGAGCAGGTAATATTACAAACTTACCTTGAAAGATTCCTTAAATTTTGATGAAAATCCATAAATATTCCCTCAAATTTTGAAAAAATGTTACCTTGTCTGGAATGTGTTGTCTTAAAAAATTAATCCAATGTTGAAGCTTTTATATACTAGTTTAAATATTGCAAATCCCACAATTTAATTTTTTGTTACAAATATAGGTGTTGTCTATACACACTTGTACATGAAAACAAGTAGTGTAAATAATTCTACACGCATGAGGCTCTACAAAAGGCCAATCGAACTACTAAATACTTCCAGTAAGGCAATTGCAGATGTGAAATAAGTTTTTACTAATTAAATATATTGTAAAAAAATCGTGGATAAGTGAATATCAAAATACCATGTAATCTAGTTGCACAAGAGACAACTGATCATAGTACACATACTAAGAAATGTGAATTCATATGAATAAGAAAAGCAAAACATTGAACGTTAGTACACATAATAAGAAATGTGAATTCATATGAATAGAAAAAGCAAAACATTGAACATTAGTACATGTACTAAGAAATGTGAATTCATATGAATAGATAAAGCAAATCATTGAACATTCAGCCTCTAGGACCATGATTTTAAGGATTAAGCTTAAGTTGATAGGTTCATTCTAGTCACTTTTTGTGGTAAGATGCGAAATTTCTATTTATATAGTTTAACTTCTCTTCATAAGCCTTGTGGACCTCCAAATTCCAAAACTTTATATAGGGCTAAGTATGCTAAATTTATTGTGGACCTTTCAAATTCCTAAAGTATATTTGTTCATATGCCTATTGTCTTGTTCTCGATGGGAAAGACATTCATTCTAATTTTCATGTTCGTTGTCTAAATGAACTCATTGGTTTGAATGACAACATTGCAATAATCTTTCAAGATCTAGTAATTCACAAGGATTTATCTTGTATGCTTGATTCGCCAATAAAATTCCTGATGCTCGAGCGCAACATTTGAGATATAACCAAATTCAAGAATTCAAAATTAAATGGTAGGATCAAACTCTATGTGTATGCCCCTAGGGTTAGGTTCTGGTTGCAAAAAAGTGTATGAAATAATAGTATTTCAATTTTGCATTTAACACTGTACACACAAAACATAATTTTTGAGCGGATAGAATTAAAAGCTTGTATGTTATAACAACAAAGTGGTATTAAACCAACAGGGTAGTTACTTTGTATATGTGAAAATAGTTTTATGCATAGATCTCGATAAATTAATGAAGAATAGGTCACTGCAAGCTAAAGCATCTATGCCAAGTATGTATACTTAATAAGTTATAAGTTATAACTTATACATATGTATAATTGTATTAGAGGATGGTATTTGTGGGTTGAATTTAAAACAAAAAAAGTTTTTCTTTTTAAATTATTATTATTTTATCATGAATAATAAGATAAGAATAATGAAGATAATTAAAATAAGAATTAAGAAAAAAGCAAATTAATGAAGAGGAAACTGGAAATGGGTATTATAAATAATTGGATAAAAAAAGAAAACATAAGCCCAAAAAAAGCAAAAAGCAAAACGCAAAAGCAGGAATAGGAGCCCAATTCTTGTCTTTCTTCTTCATTTTTCCCTGAGATTTTCTTTGTCTTTATACATATGTATTAGAGGATGGTATTTGTAGGTTGAATTTAAAACAAAAATGTTTTTAAAATTTTTTTTATATCATGAATAAAAAGATAAGAATAATGAAGAAATGAAGAAAATTAAAATAAGAATTAAGAAAAAAGCAAATTAATGAAGAGGAAACTGGAAATGGGTATTATAAATAAATTGGATGAAAAAAGAAAACATAAGGTAAGAAAAAGCAAAAAGCAAAAAGCAAAACGCAAAAAGCAAAACGCAAAACGTAAACGCAGGAATAGCAGCCCAATTCTTGTCTTTCTTCTTCATTTTTCCCTGAGATTTTCTTTTGTGTTTAGAACTGTGTTTTGCTTTGCTGTGTTACTGTCATGAGCGCCTGCATATGAGACAGCATGGACAAGAACCCGAGCAGAAGAAGGTCCCCCTTCAAACCCCGGCATCCCAATTGGAAGCAGAAGGTTCGTCCCTCTCTCTTGAATCTCTTTTCCTAATCCTTTTTCTCTTCTTTTCCTAATGTTTTTGCTGTATTTCTTCCATCATCTTAAATCAGAAAGTCTCTATCTCTCTCCTTTCTTACTTGTTTTGATGCTTTCACTATTTCTTTGCGTCTTTCGTTTCTTTCTTTCAAATTTTTAGGTTTATTTTATTATTTCCCTACACTCGTTCTACTTTAGCCTTTGTTTTAATTTTTTGCTAATTTAATCCATTTTTCGTTACAATTTTTTAAATCTGTCTATTTTACCATTTAAGCTTGAGTTTGTTTTTCAGCTCAGAGAGAGTTGTCTTGAAAGGGTGAAAAATGATCGGAATCAGCTGCTGTGGAAAATCAGGTT
>NW_028230911.1:0-23536 GCF_043228905.1 Azolla caroliniana | reverse complement strand
AATCGGGTTGGTTCGAATTACCGTCGGCGGCGCCTCGATGGTCGTTCCAATCGCTAATCACGTGATCGTCTACTTCGTTCACGTGAGGATCCGAATTGTCGGATTTATCGGATTTGAGGGATTTTTCGCTCAACGGACTCCGGTCGGTTTCGAAGAATTCTTCCCGCAACCATTGGGGAACCTGTAGAAAACGTAGAAGACGTGGTAATCGGATGGTATTTCTAAAGCAATTTTAAACTGAGGGGACGTTTATAAATTACGTAAGAGGTTTCGCGGGCTAATATGAGCACCCTCCCTCACCCTGTAGTGACCTGTACCATTTTTGATAAGGCAGAACTAAAAGAATTTTTAGTTGAGCTCAGAGTTGTTAAAATTGGCTGTATACTAGAAATTACTGCACAACTTCTACCAATTTTAAGTAATCTGTTTAGCTGATTGAATCCTGCATGCTTGGTGGTTGTGGACTTTTTCCTTTTCTTGAGTTCCTTTGAATCAAAATATGTAACAGTAAGTTTCATCTCAATAAGTGTTTATTCTTCTGTGAGAAACTATAATATTTCGCCGATACCCTCCCTCCCCCAAAACATGTTACATAATTTGTGAATGGCCCCAAAGTGTAAGTGCGTCAAACAAAAGTATTAAAAATTCGTTTAAAAATAATAATTTCACCTACCTTAAGTATACTTTGTTGCAACCCCGATTTATCCCTGGTGACAGTAATATGGGGTGCCAAAGGGTGGCCAGCTCTGGGTCTACTATCCAGCTCTGCCAAAGCGCTTTGGACTTTGTATCTGGCACCTTCTAGATAAGTCAACATGGACTTCATCTTGATGATTAAAAAATAAATAAATAAATTAGGTCGTTACTTATATAACAATAGTTTTAGTCATTCTTTACCCGCTAAATATAAATAATAAGACTCGAATAAACGTAAAAAAAATATAACAAAAATTTACTTACGTGGTACAGTTTTTCGACAACACTTTGTTGAGAATCTTCAGTTCCAAAATTCGGAGTTTGTTTAATAGCTTTGGATAAGTTTTCCAAGCCGTTCTTTGATTTTCTCTCCCTTTCTATATCCTGTCTTATTAAATGGAGCAGTTTTATAAGAGCCTGAAAAAATCAAACCCATACTTGACAACATCGCAATTTAAAAAAATATGTTTTGGAGGTGACAAGAAAATTTTCTTAACTATATCCAATGGACCCCCAATCACCCTGTATATTATTTATTACATCATTTTTTCATACCTGCTTTCGCCTTTCTCGGTTCATGGCCAACGTGATATGTTCGCAGTAGAAATCCGGCAACAGTTGCTCAGAAACCTGCTGAGACGTATGTCTGAGATTCTGGAACGTGGTCAGATCTTTCGTAGGTTCTGCTTGGGCTATGGGAAGTTTGAGTCTTTCTGTTGCCTTAAAAAAAAACGTTTAAGTTTAAAAATTTGGAAATTTGGGCAAGAAATTGAAGTTTGTGTGTCCGCTGAGGTATATTAATTCTAATTCTGAAAAAGATTGGTCCAGGAAGGGATTTGGAGAGCGGGGAGCGTTTTGTGGCCACCAAGATTGCCATATTTATATTCATGTGAGTTTTTAATTTGTTGTCAAAAGATTTATAAAGGCTTAAAGTGAGTTTAAGAGTATTAAGTATATAACTGTCGCCAGCAGGGAGCGTTCTGTGGCCACCAAGATTGCCATTTTTATGTTCATGTGAGTTTTTAATTTGTTCCAAATATTTATAGAGGCTTAAAGTGAGTTTACGAGTATTAAGTATATAGTTGTCGCCAGCAGGGAGCGTTCTGTGGCCACCAAGATTGCCATATTTACGTTCATGTGCGTTTTTAATTTGTTGTTCAAATATTTATAGGGGCTTAAAGTGAGTTTAAGAGTATTAAGTATATAGCTGTCGCCAGCAGGGAGCGCTCTGTGGTCACCAAGATTGCCATATGTATGTTCATGTGAGTTTTTAATTTGTTGTCAAAAGATTTATAAAGGTTTAAAGTGAGTTTAAGAATATTAAGTATATAGCTGTCGCCAGCAGGGAGCGTTCTGTGGTCACCAAGATTGCCAAATTTATGTTCATGTGAGTTTTTAATTTGTTGTCCAAATATTTATAGGGGCTTAAAGTGAGTTTAAGAGTATTAAGTATATAGTTGTCGCCAGCAGGGAGCGTTCTGTGGCCACCAAGATTGCCAAATTTATGTTCATGTGAGTTTTTAATTTGTTGTCCAAATATTTATAGGGGCTTAAAGTAAGTTTAAGAGTATTAAGTATATAGTTGTCGCCAGCAGGGAGCGTTCTGTGGCCACCAAGATTGCCAAATTTATGTTCATGTGAGTTTTTAATTTGTTGTCCAAATATTTATAGGGGCTTAAAGTGAGTTTAAGAGTATTAAGTATATAGTTATCGCCAGCAGGGAGCGTTCTGTGGCCACCAAGATTAGCATATTTATGTTCATGTGAGTTTTTAATTTGTTGTCAAAAGATTTATAAAGGTTTAAAGTGAGTTTAAGAATATTAAGTATATAGCTGTCGCCAGCAGGGAGCGTTCTGTGGCCACCAAGATTCCCATATTTATGTTTATTTAAGTGTTTTAATTTGTTGTCAAAAGACTTATGGGGGCTTAAAATGAGTTTAAGAGTATTAACTATATAGCTGTAGCTGCCTCCCAGTTCCCAGTTTACCAGTTTGTCTATTTCTTTCTCTTTATTTATGCCAGTTTCTTATGGTATCCATTCCAGAATATTTTTTTTATTCTTTTGGTTTGTCCAAATCATACCAGTTGTCTCCTTTTTGGGTTTTCTTACACATCATTTCCATTATCCTCTTCCTCTGTTCCCTCTCCAGTCTCAATTTTCAAAAACTCCTCTTTAGAAAATCAAAAAAATTTGTTTGCTTTCTGATTTTTTTTCTCCCAAAGGAGTTAATTTATCTTCCATTATTTCATCATTTCTGCTACCCTAGGGTTCAGTTTAATGTAAATAATGTCCTGTTTTAAAATTAGTGCAATGCGCCATCTATAGTCAGCGCAAAAATGTCGAAGCTGGCGCGGTGCCCTCAGCAAAGCAACAGTTAAGTCCTGGGAATTCTGGGAGATATTTGGCTTGCCCGATATATTTTAAAACCGGTCCTGAAATGTCGTCAGATGAAATATCTCAAATATATGTGTGGTTTACCAAACTTCAGGTACGTCTTGTTAATTATTTGTAATATCTTAATTGCATTGTTCGACCGTTAGGCCGTAAGTATTCATAATTTAAACTGTTCTTTTCTCGAACAATAAGAATTTACAGGCAAAACGACAGTACCGTATGCATTATATTATTTATTATTTTATTGAATATTCGTGATTCTATGCACTTTTGTTTAAAAATAACGAAATACTGTAACTGTATCGGAAAATTTATTATTTTTGGTCCGTTCGTTTCGTGTACTTAATCATAGATACGATTTCTGAGATGCCTTCGTAATATGCATTTTTGACCTTGTTTATTTACTTATTAAGGCAGAAAAATTTTCAAATATATGGTTATTGTTATCGTAATATACGAACCTAACCCAAAATAAAAAAATTAAGTGAATTAAAAAGAAACGTTTTTAAATTTTTATGTGTTGGTATTTCTTATTTTGAAACAACATATTTTGACTTAGTTTAGTTCAATTAAAAATCGAGTTAAAATTAGCGCCAAAAAAAAATGTATTTGTCGTAAAAAGATCTACCGAACTAAAAAGAATATTATGCTTTATCCCAATAGCAAAAAAGTAAAAAACAATTTTAAAAATCGATGAAAAAGAAGAGAGTTTCTTTAACTGACTTTCGCTCAATTAAAATTCGCGTTAAAGTTAACGCCAAAAAAAAGTTTAAAAATCATTAAATTCTTCGTAGAAAAACTGATTTAGGCTTTCGCGGCCGTCGTCTGAATAATGATTGATTGTCGGGTTGTTTGGCCGTCGTCTTGGTAAATTCTGTCTTCTCGACGTTTCGCCGATACGAGTGCTCGGCATCCTCAGGAGCTCTGTTCTCAATGGTGGCTGAAAGCGAACTGATGGTTTGCTCTCGACCGCAGGTTATATTTATGTATCGCAGGTAGTTCCTTTTCGGTCAGTTCAGGTACTGGTGGGTGTGGCTTCTCTTTTTGTTCCTTGCGTGGTAACGTTTTTGTTTTCTCTAAGACCGGTATCCATGTTCCATTTATTCTAAGTGACCCAACACAAACAATAATAAAAACTGTCAATAGCCAAATAAAGCAATCCACAATACCAGATGGCTGTAAAAAACGGATATACCAGGCAGAAGCGTTGCCTCCAAGAATATATGGTTTGCCCAAGATTCATAAACAGAACACACCACTTCGCCCAATAGTCAGCGCAATAGGATCACCCACATACCAACTGGCTAAATATCTTACTGGATTACTGCAACCTTACTTAGGAAACACGGAACATTTTATCAAAGACTCAACACACTTTATCAACAAAATACAGGAAATAAAACTAAATCCGGAGGATATTCTAGTTAGTTTTGACGTCGTCTCCCTCTTTACAAAGGTACCATTGAGGGACACATTAAACATAATAGAAGAAAAGTTCTCGGCCGATATTTCCCGTTTATTTAGCACCTGCCTGACAACCACTTACTTCACTTGGAAAAATAATTTTTACGAACAGAAAGAAGGGGTAGCGATGGGAAGCCCGCTAAGTCCAGCAGTAGCAAACCTGTTCATGCAAAAATTAGAAGAACAAGCATTAAAAACAACAGAATTTAAACCCAAGACATGGTTTAGATATGTGGACGATACATTTGTCGTTTGGGGGCACGGAATGGAAAAACTTAATAACTTTTTAAGCCATATCAATAGTATACATCCCAGCATACAATTTACTATGGAAGTAGAAAAAGAAGGAAAGATCGCATTTCTGGACGTCTTAGTAACACGCAAACAAGAGAGGTTAGGCCATACAGTATACAGAAAACCTACACATACGGACAGATATCTACACAGCAACTCAAACCACCATCCTAGTCAAAAACGGGGAATCATAAAGACGTTAGCAGACCGCGCAAAAAGAATATGTGAAGCTGAGAACCTAGATACCGAATTAGGACACCTAAGTAATGCTCTTCAAGCCAATGGTTACACAAGAAATCAAATAAACAAATGTTTATACCCTAGAAAACAACAAAAACAGGATAAAAAAGAAGAAACCTCCACTTCCAAAGCATTTCTGCCTTTTATAACAGGTGTTACAGACAGAATCGGACGAATTTTAACAAAATACAAAGTGAAAACAATATACAAACCAACCAAAAAACTTCATAATTACTTCCGATCGGCAAAAGACCAAAGAGACCCTCTGTCACTCCCAGGAATATACAGAATACCATGTTCTTGCGGCCAAGTATATATAGGACAAACAAAACGTGCAATAAACACCAGAATCAAAGAACATAAGGCAAATTGTAGATTAGGGCATACCGAAAAATCATCCGTAGCCGAGCATAGTTTAAAAGAACAAAACCACCAAATAAAATTTAAAGACACCCAAGTACTGGCCCAAGAAACGAATTACCACTCCAGACTGTACCTCGAGGCTATAGAAATCCATAAACATAAAGAAAACTTCAACAGGTGAGAAGAAACACTTAGAATAAATCGAACATGGATACCGGTCTTAGAGAAAACAAAAACGTTACCACGCAAGGAACAAAAAGAGAAGCCACACCCACCAGTACCTGAACTGACCGAAAAGGAACTACCTGCGATACATAAATATAACCTGCGGTCGAGAGCAAACCATCAGTTCGCTTTCAACCACCAGAGCTCCTGAGGATGCCGAGCACCCGTATCGGCGAAACGTCGAGAAGACAGAATTTACCAAGACGACGGCCAAACAACCCGACAATCAATCATTATTCTTCGTAGAGAGTTCTACAGAACTAAAAAAATATATAATGCTTTATCCCAATAGGAAAAGAGGGAAAAAGAATTTAAAAAAATAGATGAAACTGAAATAGAAGAGAGTTTATTTAACTGACTTTAGCTCAATTAAAATTCGCGTTAAAGTTAGCGCCAAAAAAAAAATAAAAATCATTGAATTCTTCGTAGAAAGTTCCACAGAACTAAAAAAATATAATGCTTTATCCCAATAGGAAATGAGTGAAAAATAATTTTAAAGTTATCAATGTTTGCTTATTTACACTCTCTTTTGGCTTCAAATTGTATTAAAATAAAATTAAATGAATGAGGTAAACAGCATAATTTTTTGTGTCAAACAACTTCCAATATTGTTTACGTATATCAAAAGATAAACAACAGTTATTTTTGGATAATATAAAATAAATATTTCTCTATTAGTTATACAATTTTTGCACCCACGCAATGCGCCAAAATACCATAAAAATCAACCTTCCAAAGGCCCAATTCCCATGCATTTATTTATGTATACGTAAGGATCACCTTAAGTCACTATAAGCTGCGAAATTAAAGAAACAAATCCACTTTTACCCGCGTCCAATTTCAGAGAAGGTCAGGGGTTCAAGCATGGATTACATAAGGCCCGCGTACCGGCCAGACTTAGGTCTATGTAAAATTTTAAATAGACATTAATACAATCATTGTTAGGTATTGAAAGGTTAATGTGATATTTTCTACAATTCCTAAAGTATGAGTAGGTTTAATTTGTCAAAAGAACAAGTTTTAATTCGTTACGAAACGTCAGGAAGAAATTCCAAACAAGTTGGTTTTGTATTAACAAGAAGTAATGGGAGATAAGTTGAATGGGTGTAGTTTTTTATTAATTTTATTTTTAATGGTAAGAATAATATTGGTAAGTTGAGAAGAATTTTTTTTTATGGTGATATTCATTCCACTTACCTCTATAAGCTTAGGCTGCATCTCCGCGTTATGTTTCAGGTATGATGTTAAAACGACTTTTAGGTTGTTTAGTCTTTCTTCTTCCAAAGACTGGAAATTATTTACTCCTCGTAATACTGCAGATTCCCATTCCAACCTTTAAAGAAAAATAAGACGATGGTTTATTTTGCTCAGTTAAAGATTTTAATTGATTGCATACCTGGCTCTTTCGGATCTTACGCATAAAGTATAGTACTCGATATCGGCTTTTTTTACGGCATCTTCAGCTTTCCGTTTCTTTCCTTCCAACTGAAAGACAATAGATATTGTTTAGACAATAATAACACTGGTCAACACACATTTTGGTGCCGGGGTGTTTGTAGTCGATTTTATATAAATTTGATGCGCTGATTTCAAATCTGCCATTAGATTTTCTCTATCAGTTCTAGTTTTTGAAATATTTGAAATTTTAGTAAAAGTTCGAGTTTTTTATATTTATATTATAAAAATAAAAACATACCATGCATAAGAACACAAAATAAACCTAATTAATAAAACTAGCTACTTAATTAACACTCTTAAAACTTCTTTTTCGTGACTTTCTTGCGTGAATATTCGAACAGTCCCTCTTTAAACACCAGCAGTAATCAGCCATCATATTAATATCCCATCTTCCTTGGTAGCGCTCTTCCATCACTTTTATATCCTGATGAAATCTTTCACCTTGCTCCTCACTAAAATCTCCCAAATTTTGAGGAAAACGGTCTAAGTGGCTATGCAAATAATGCACCTTGAATCTCATATTACACCCAACAGTTTTAAAGCTGTTAAGCATCTTATCCACCTGTTCAACATAGTTGTCCGCTTTGTGTTTTTCCAGAAAATTTTCGACAACTGCAACAAACGAAGTCCAGACCTTTCGCTCAATATGGTTCATGGAATTTGTAAAATCTGGATCCCTAATCAGTTGTCTTATTTGCGGACCATCAAATATTCCTGCTTTGATTTTCTCTGAACTTAACTGGGGGAATTTATCCACAATATATGTTAAACATGCTCCATTCTTGTCCAGAGCTTTTACAAACTGCTTCATTAGGCCCAACTTAATATGCAAGGGAGGAAAGATGATTTTCTCTTTCGACTAAGGGCTCATTAATGACGTTTTTTTTCTCCAACGTTCATGCTTTCTCTCGTAGGCCAAACTTTTTTTCTATAGTGGTGCGTTTTGTCTCTACTGTCCCAGAGGCACAAGAAACAAGGGTATATGGTATAGCCACCTTGCTGCCCAAGAAGAAAATTAACCATTTTTAGGTCTACACAAATTACCCATTGATGTTCATGATATTTAATCTTCTTTAATACCAAAGCAATGGTATCATATTCTTCTTTCATTTTCGTTGAGTGGCCAATTGGTATTGAAGCTTATTTGTTTCCATTATCCATTTCCAATCATCTGGAGAATATTTAGGAAGGCCCATTTTTTCCAGGAGTCCTTTAATACTGCTGCAAAATACAAGATTGTCTCCCTGGGAAAAAAATTGTAGAAAGTCCTTTTCCCTTGTCCGATAAAATGTAATTCTGGTTTCCGTTTGCAGTAGATGTTTTTCATGAAACCTAGAAGCCAATAATTCTGAAGCTTCTTTCGACAAGTTAAGATCTCTGCTGAGGTCGTTTAATTCATCCTGGCTAAAAAGTTGAGGAACAGATGCCGTATCGTCAAAATCACTGTCATATTGGTTAGAATCAGAAGGTTGGTCAGAGGTAGTAAGTTCGTCATTATCTAGCTCTGGGAGTTGGGCAAACGTAGGGATGGGCACTTCTTCTGAGTGAGGGACTGGACGTAGTGCAGATGCTAAGTTAGGATAAGTCCACTTGTTGCGATTGTTTTGATTAATTCCCTTAATATTTACAATGCAGAAATAGCAATCATTAAAGTGATTTTGAGGCTCTCTCCAAACCATGGGTGCCCCAAATCTTGGACATTTCCTTTTTCCATTAGTCCATTGCCGTAAATGTTCCGTACAAGTTTTACAAACACTATGCGGTGCCCAAGTTCTGTCCTGATCGCCAAGCTTCACACCAAAATATCCGAGATAGGCTCTCCTTACAAAATCACTAATGGTTTTCCTGTTTTTCTCAAATGTATATTCTCCACATATGTAGCAAAACATATCAGGATTATTTACACAACTCCTTCTACTTGAACCAGGATTTGAACTCATTTTATGTCTGTTCAAAAAGACTAATTCAATTCACTTTACAAAAGCACTTTCTTTGGTAAGCGAAAATAACGCACTTCTAGCTTATATGGCCAAAATTCAAAAACTAACCAACTTAACTGGCAAGATTATAAATGTTAACTCTTGTTGAGAAGTTTCAGCCAATCAGAGACCGTTTTGGGGTGTTTTAGGTATAATTGGGAAAATACACAAATTACAAATAAATCGGCTTAAAATTCAGGTAATTAAGGCTAATAAAGGGTGCTTAAAATTACCTAATTAAGGCTAATAAAGGGCGCTAACCTCTTTTAATCTTTATGAGGGTGAATTTAAAATAATTAAGGCTTTATTGCACTTACAAAAAAAAATGATGTAACTTGATATTGATATACAAAGTGATTTAAAAAACCTTTATTTCAATAAATATTGAATAAAAGTAGCAATATGGCTTATGTGGTGTATCTAAAAAACTAGAGCTGATGGAGAAAAACTGAAATCAGTTTTGGATTCAGCTCCCCGGACACACTTAAAATCAGTTGTTAAATCCTGGGCACCAAAAAAAAAATTTTTTTTTGTTGGCCCGTGTAATCTTTAGTTTAAAATATGTTAGAACAACTATAGACAACACAAAATAACGTCATTTTACAGACTTACATTTCTTGTGAATTAAAAAAATGTATTAGTTAGTCTATTAAATAAACTAATACGTAAAGCTAAGGTTAAGGTATTAGTGATCTTCTGTTAATGGCATTTTTCTGGACGCTCTCTTTTGAAGATCCTTAAAATACTTGCCTATTATTTTATTCAAATTATTCTTCCACCTGAATTTCCGAATTTCAGTAATAATTCCACGTTTATCCAATATCTTATCTTGAAAGTCATGTTTTAAAACATATTTAAAAAATAAGCATTCTACATGTTGAATTGTTAAAAACAAGATAAATTTAAGAAAATTTACGTAACAGTAATTTGTTTCGCGAAATGTTGGTTTGAATTGGTTTGAAATTTAAAGGAAATAAAGTAATGACTAATTTTAGAACCTAATTATCTAAATAATTGAAATTTAACATTTTTTTTGTTATCGCAGTGAAATTATTACTTTTACGAGAATGCCGATACGTATTTTCCAATTATATTTTATAGCAAAATGAGTAATATACACAACATATAAAACTGTTAAAATGACTACAATTTCACTTACCTTTGCGTTTTCTTTATCAGCGGAATTCTGTCGATGCGCCAATTGAATCAGACTTGCGCTTTTCGATAAGCTAAAAAATATATAATGTTTTAAACAAAAAAAAACTTTATTATTGGATATCAGAAGAAGTAGTATATATTAGCAAATTATAGAGTTAAATGGACCCTTAATATTATAGTATATTATGGACACTTTCTTTCTCTTTACAACTACACAAACTGGAACATTCCAGAGGTATCCAAAATAAAGTTATGAATTTTTATATTTCGCCTTGTCAATTTGAAAATGCAAACTGTCGTAGGTTAATTCAAAGCAACAAAAAAATATTAAGAGTTAAAATGGACCCTTGTTATTAAAGTATGTTATAGACACATTATTTTTCTTTAAAACTATATATACTAGAATATGCCAGTGGTATCCAAAATTAAGTTATGAATTTTTATATTTCGCCTTGTCAATTTGGAAATGGCAAACTGTCGTAGGTTAATTCATTAGAGTTAAAGTGGACCCTTGTTATTATAGTATGTTATAGACACATTATTTCTCTTTAAAACTACACATACTAGATTATTTCAGAGGTATCCAAAATTAAGTTATGAATTTTTATATTTCGCCTTGTCAATTTGGAAATGGCAAACTGTCGTAGGTTAATTCATTAGAGTTAAAGTGGACCCTTGTTATTATAGTATGTTATAGACACATTATTTCTCTTTAAAACTACACATACTAGATTATTTCAGAGGTATCCAAAATTAAGTTATGAATTTTTATATTTCGCCTTGTCAATTTGGAAATGGCAAACTGTCGTAGGTTAATTCATTAGAGTTAAAGTGGACCCTTGTTATTATAGTATGTTATAGACACATTATTTCTCTTTAAAACTATATATACTAGAATATGCCATTGGTATCCAAAATTAAGTTATGAATTTTTATATTTCGCCTTGTCAATTTGGAAATGGCAAACTGTCGTAGGTTAATTCAAAGCAACAAAAAAATATTAAGAGTTAAAATGGACCCTTGTTATTATAGTATGTTATAGACACATTCTTTTTCTTTAAAACTATATATACTAGAATATGCCAGTGGTATCCAAAATTAAGTTATGAATTTTTATATTACGCCTTGTCAAATTGAAAATGGCAAACTGTCGTAGGTTAATTCAAAGCAACGAAAAAAATATTTAGAGTTAAAATGGACCCATGTTATTATAGTATATTATATACACATTATTTGGCTTTAAAGCTGCACAAAGTAGAATATTCCAGAGGTACCCAAAATAAAGTTATGAATTTTTATATTACGCCGGAACATTCAAAATCTACAATTTGGTAGAAAACCAAACCTATATTTAACAACATCTTACGACCGGTTTCGAATTATGTCAGTTTAGGAGCATGGAAATTTTGAGAGATATTTATCCTTTGACCAGCTTGTCTGATGAGAACTGACATATTTCGAAACTGGTCGTAAGATGTCGTTGGAATAATATGGGTTTGCTTTTCTATTTTTTTTATAACCAAATTATCCGTTTTAAATAATTGGCAATATTTACGAAAACTCTTTAATTTAACTTAATTTGGCGCAGTCGGTAGCTTAGTGTTGCGTGGTGGTCAGATTTTTCGTTAGTTGGTCAGTGGATATGGAAAGTTTCGTAATTTCTGTGGCATACAAAAAATTGCTAAATTCATGTATCAACGTTATGAATAAAATTGTTCAGGACGATGGATGAGAAGAATATGAATTATTTATATTGACATATGTGTCTTAAAAACAAAGCAACAATATTCGTTATTTCCCTCCCGTAGTAATTCTGTTGGCGCAGTCGGTACAATTATAGTGTCTAATCAACTTACGTTTGTTTCCCAAACTTGGTAGTGTCTATGACAGCGGCGTCTTGCAATTTTTCGTTATCCCTCGCGCACGTGTGGCTCTGTTTCTTCCCTTTCGCTTCGGCTGCTCGCCAATCGCCCAACAGCCTGGCAGCTTTTTCCACGGCCGCTTCGCATTGTTTTCTCGACCTGTGCTGGCTTTCGGTCAGATTCCTCAAAGGTTTCGCCGTTTCCTCCAACAAGGCCGTTCCGGCTAACCTGTGCGCTTCCGCTTTCGTTTCCAACTCTTGCGCGACCGCTTTCCAAGCTTCGTTGAGGCCTCCGATTCCGTCTCGGCACGCTCGCGATAGTTTTACGCTTAATTTAGAAAGGTTTTTGGCGTATTGCGTTTCGGCTTCGGCTCTGGAAAAAAATGGAAATTAAAGAATAACTAAACGTATAGTCAAAATTGAACGTCAAAATAAACAAGTACTGCTTCTTTAGGAGCTTACAACCATGGGAGACAATGGCTGTCAAAAACAAAATCAAAAATTGAATAGAACTGGATATAATAAGCTCAAGATCATAAGAGAGAGAGAGAGAGAGAGAGAGAAGCTCAAGATCATAAGAGAGAGAGAGAGAGAGAGAAGCTCAAGATCATAAGAGAGAGAGAGAGAGAGAGAGAGAGAGAAGCTCAAGATCATAAGAGAGAGAGAGAGAGAGAGAGAGAGACACTACTAGTTTTGTGGTGATAACTGAACGTCAAAATACAACAAGTACTGGTTCCCATGAATCTTTTTTGCGAAGAATTTAATGTGTCCTGGAAATCAGCAGTCAATAAAATTTTGCAACAAACCTTAGTAGGAAATCTGCCTGATTTTTGTAGACTTCTTACTACTTCAGGTTAATGGATCAGAAGAAGAAGAATCATTTAGATTGAGATATGTATCTTAAAAGCAAAGCAATATTTGTTATTTCTTTCTCGTAGTTAAAATTTCGTTGGCGCAGTCGGTAGATATAAAACATATCTTAAATAAATGTAAATATGGAACATTTACGTAAGGGTGTAAAAATCCGGAAATATTAACCAGGAGATATTTCATCTAGCTTTTTTCTTCATCGGTAATTTTGTAAAAATATCTATTTGTTTGTATTTTGTAGAATGTTGTATCGATATTATTAATTATTATTACGACTTACCTTTCTTGTAAAATCGTGGCCAGTTCTTTGCAAAAATCTCCTCCCTGTTTGACGTATCGTCTGAGATCTTCGAAACCATTTTGACCCTGTAAAAAAAAAACGTACGTAAGTAATTGTCTTTCTAGATCGGTTGTTTTTTTGGTTCAGATAATAGTTTAATTTTATTTACTCTACTTTTTAGCAAGCTAATGTTCGTTTATTACCCAATAATTAAACGTAATTACGAGATAATAAGCGGTTTGATTTCGATGAGCGGCTAAAGAAAAAGTACGAGAAAGAAACAGGGCATGTCGAGAAAGACTTTGATTTATTCTTTATTAATAAAAACGACGACAAGATGTTTACTTTGATCGGGGCAACAGATGCTCGAACGAGCTCGGTTAATAAGATGTGAAATTTAATCGATTATAGGCGTATTAGTTGCGGTTCTAGTTTAATTCAATGTCGTTAAAAAACGACAGAAATAAATGTTATTAGGGTATTGTTTAAGAAGTATTACTGAATATTTTAAACTATAGGAGTTATTAAGGATGCTGTAGAGAGAATGGTATATATGAACTGTGCAAGACTAATGGATTGACTAATATTATCAAGAGAATTGCTTTAAGCTGGATATAATCAGCTCAAGATCGTGAGAGAGAGACACTACAAGTCTTTTGATACAACCATGGAAAACGATGGCTCTCAATAACAAAATCAAAAATTGAACAGAACTGGATATAACACACTCAAGATCATAAGAGAGACATTCGGGAATAAAATACAAGAAAACTAGCATGGAAAGTCTACTCCATACTGTGTATCAGAAGCTCAGAAGTCTTGGGAGAAAGCAATAGGATAACAAAAAAGCATAGAGAGAGAAAGAACAATTTCTTTTTGGACCGATATGGTGACATCCATTAGTAGATTGCTAATACCAACTTTTAAGGATCAAATTAGAAGAAAGAAATCAAATGGATATAAATGGGGCGACCAAGGTGGCCACTCAACAATGCTTTTGCTTCATTGTCATTAAATATAAATATTGTTTAAAGTTGATTATCTTTAAAACGAATGTTGATAGTAATCAGAGAGAGAAAGAGAGAGAGAGAGAGAGAGAGAGAGAGAGAGAGAAAGACAGACTACACGTTTTTTAGTGATAATTAAAAGTCAAAATAAACAAGTATTGCTTCCTAAGGAACTTACACCCATGAGAAACAATGGTTGTCAGAAACAAAATGAAAAATCGAATAAAACCGCTTCAAGATGAAGAGAGAGAAAGAAAGAGAGAGAAAGAAAGAGTGTGGAAAAGGGAGAGAAAGAAAGAGAGGGAGAGAGAAAGATAGAGAAAGATGAGAAAGAGAGAGAGAGAGAGAGAGAGAATGAGATAGAGAGAGAGAGAGAGGGGGGGAGAGAGAGAAAGACAGACTACAAGTTTTTTAGTGATAATTAAAAGCCAAAATAAACAAGTATTGCTTCCTAAGGAACTTACACCCATGAGAAACAATGGTTGTCAAAAACAAAATGAAAAATCGAATAAAACCGTTTCAAGATGAAGAGAGAGAAAGAAAGAGTGAGGAAAAGAGAGAGAAAGAAAGAGAGGGAGAGAGAAAGATAGAGAAAGAGAGAGAGAGAGAGAGAGAGAGAGAGAGAGAGAGAGAAAGACAGACTACAAGTTTTTTTGTGATAATTAAAAGTCAAAATAAACAAGTATTGCTTCCTAAGGAACTTACACCCATGAGAAACAATGGTTGTCAAAAACAAAATGAAAAATCGAATAAAACCGCTTCAAGATAGAAAGAAATAGAGAGGAAGAGAGAGAGAGAAAGAAAGAAAGAGAGGGAGAGAGAAAGATAGAGAAAGAGAGAGAGAGAGAAGTTTTTTAGTGATAATTAAAAGTCAAAATAAACAAGTATTGCTTCCTAAGGAACTTACACCCATGAGAAACAATGGTTGTCAAAAACAAAATGAAAAATCGAATAAAACCGCTTCAAGATGAAGAGAGAGAAAGAAAGAGAGAGAGAGAGATACAGAAAGAGAGAGAGAGAGAGAGAGAGAAAGTACTGTTTAATAGTGAACCCATAATAGCTAATTATAATTTTTAAAGCAATATTTTTAATCATTTTCTCAGAAACTTATTAGGCTTTAATCTCCGGTAATTCTAGTTGTTAAACAACTTTTTCAAGATTAGGCAAACGTATTTAATTGGTAATTGTCCACTCTGTATTTATCATATTATATGTGACATCTTTATAACCATATTTATTTTGAGCTTCTTTAGCAAGAGTTGCATTTTTGATATAAAAATAATATTTTTGTCTTTATTAAAAAAAAATACAGCTCTGAGTTACGAAACATGATCAAAAAGATACTATTTGCTAACAAAGTAGACTGCCCACGCCATCTACCGGTAGTGGCCAAAGGGCCAAGATAAATCGTAATCTTTCTTGCAAAGAACATCTTGTGACTGGTTTCAAACTATATAAATTTACATGGGATAAGATAAATCATTTTTAAAATTTTATTTTAAATAATGTGTGTTGGTACCAAGTTAAATAATGAAATAAGTGAGTTAGAAGTAAACTAAACAGTATTTTTAGTACTTCTGAATATCTATATTCCTAGCTATTTACGCTGCTATTTTATTCAAGAAACAGTACTCGTATTTTTGTGTTGTTCTCGCGTGACCGAATCATATTAAATATTTACTTCAAAGGCACGGAAACTGTTAAAACAGTACGTTTTTGCGGGCAAATTACAAAAGTTATTGCAATTTCCGTATTTTTTTCGCCCGGGGTTGCGAATTCCTTTACGATCTTAGTTCCAATCGATATGAAATGATTGGAACGACGTAGGTTGCATTTATATTGAATTATGTGGTGAAAAATAAGAAATATATTGATTTAGTCGGATTATAATGCTTATTTTGGTTTTTATTTTACCGGCTCGAAGGACCAAAATCCAAAAACATCTTCATTGATGTAATATGAGAAGATATATTACCATAGAAGCCGTTGTAATATGAATTATTCAATGCCATATGTAGATCAATTCTTAATCAAAATCGGAATAAACAGAATTTAGCAGCTTTGAGATAGTCTCAAATTTTCTACTGGACAGTTTTTAGTATTTTTAAAATCAAACTTTGTCCGTCTCTCTTCTTGAAACTACAATAATTTAAAAATTAGGACACCTCAATTGAACAAATCTTTGACGAGCATTTATTTTTAAAAAACATCTGTCTGAAAGCGAGCCACATTAAAAAAATTGAGCAATACCACTTGACTTCTCGCTACCTGTATAATTAAACTAATTAAGCATGTGATCGAGCAATTTTGACGCCGCGATAACAATTTGAACTTTTCAATTGACCTTCGTTCTGTTTTATTTTGCAGGTCATTCAAAAAAGTTATTTTGTTAATTCAATTCAAAAATTGCATTTCACATTATTTTGAAAATTAATATTACCTCTGGTATGAACAACTTCTTCCTGAAGGCGCTTTTGATGGTTGAAAAATCCTCGCTAAAATCACTACCGAATTTACTCATGGGCGAATAATCCTCGTTTTCGCTTATGTGACCGGTCAGATTGTCGTTCGGTTCGCTAATGTTCAACTTATATTCGATATCGCTAGCTTGCAATTTGGCTCCTTTAAAACTAAAACCGTTTTCACTTTTTTTATCGACACTAGGCGTATTTTCCGAACTGTGTTGAGCTGTTTCTATGTCCGAGGAAGAGCTTTTCTTTATCTGAGTCATTTTGTTGGAAAACATTCTTCCGGTGTTTTTAAGCACCTTTTTACATTTACTTTTCGAGTTCTTGTACATCTCCTCTAGGTTCAGAGCAATTTTTTCTTTATCGCCGAAAGCTCCCACTCTTTGTTGAGCCGCCTGCTCGGTCATCATGTTGTTAAACTTACTCTTAAAGTTGTTCCAAGAATCTACTGCTTTTTTCGGTTTTCTCAGAAGCGTGGCTCTTCTGAGCCTTACGGGGAGTTTGCTTCTGGTCTTGCAATAATCCAGCTTCTGAGAATCATTTGGACTCGACTCTCTAACGTTCTGAGCCAGTTTTTGTCGCGCTATATCAAACTGACTGCAAGAAATGTGCTCTATGCTCGAGTGATTTGATTTACTAATCTCCTGATTCATGTTCTCTGGGTCGAAATCGCTCATGGACTGAGAAAGTCGCTGATGCGCTCTGAGATTTCGAGGAACTTTATAGAATCCTTCGTCTTCATCCGATTGTAATCTGAGGACTATGTTTGGGTCACTACCAGATCTAACAAGCGTAACTGGTATGTTTTCGTCGCTTCTGTTCACCACAATCTCTGTATGTTCCACGAACGTTTCAGACGGATGGGTTTTTACAGCTTCATCGTCGATTTCTGAACCGTTTTTGATCAGAGAAATGGTTTTGTCACTCAAATCGTCACCGCTATTTTCTAAGCTAGCTTCGTCAGGTTTTTGTAAAATGATCTGCAACTCGCTTTTCACAGTATGCTTTACTAAAACAGGTTCATAGTGACCCGAGTCGTTTTCGTAGATATTTTCTTCCGGCTCTGGGTTCTTCCTTTCGAAAAAATTGAAGCTGATTCGGGGCACGTCATACTCGAACTTGCTGTTGTTTTTGTCGATGTTTTTCGGTTCTTCTACGTCCATATACAGCTCGGGATCGGTGCCATTATCGCTGGTGCTTTTTCGTATATCTTGAGAGCTCGATTTATCTCTGGCATCCTGGAAAGTGTCTTCCGTTTCCGTATCCGACGAGCTGGAGGCGCTTTCGATGTAGATGCTGTTGGGTAAGCTCTGCGATTTGTCGTACTCCAGCTGGGCCTCTTGGAGGTCGTAAAACCCAGACGATCTTTTTTCGGAGTTTTGTGAATCGTCGGTTTGTTGAGGTTTTCGAAAAACCGGCGAATTGATGTTGGGAATGGTCACTCTCCACTGCTGCTTGGTGATTTTTTCGCAAAATTTTTTCATCGTCGACGTTTCAAAATTTGTTACATAATTATAGAGTATTGTACACACAAATTGTCCGCGTTTTCTTATCAATGTTTACACATAAACTGGTTATAATTAAACTAAAAAAAAATAATGTTAAAATTGTTCTAGCCGTGACGTCGGAATTCGGACTGAGCAAACATGTTTTTGAAATTGAAGGTACCGACGTGAAACAAATAATATAATTGGCAGATTGGATACTATTCAGTCGTCGTATTGTTAATTTGTAGGTAAAATCAATTTGTTTAGTATAAAACTACGAGGGCGATATAACATTATTTTTTTGCTATAAGGGGTGTATAAATGGTAAATATTTTTATTATAAAATCAAAATGCATTAGTTGGAACTTTGGTATCGTTTTTTTAGTCGTTACACAGCGCCACCTACCGGTAATCGTCATTACAACCAACGAACGCTGCGCCATCTCACTTTTACTTTGTCAGGAGTTTTTTTTTTCATTGTTGCCAATTTGATGTAAAAAATTAAAATCTGGGTCAAATTTGGGATACCATTTACGTAATAATAAACAAGCAGAAAGGTTTTGGTTAATCAGTAATAATATACTAAAGAATATTGGACAGGATGTTTAGTAAATATGCGTCTTGATGCTGAGTGTGATAATTTAAATGTCAATTAAAAAAAATACACGAGGTGGTAGAACGTTAACTTGATTATATTTGAGCGCCATCTATCGGTAGTCGTCATTAAAGCTAACGAACGCTGCGCCATCTCACTTTCAAATCGAGAACTACGAAATTCTAACCAAAAATTGTCAGTGGCGTGCCTTGCTAAAATTGTTGCAAAGAAATATTATTAATCAGAAATTTCAGGGTTTCTGTTAGATTTTAGATTATTTTTTCATGGTTGCCAATTTGAAGCAGAAAATTAACATTTAGGACACCATTGACGTAATAATAAACAAGCAGAAAGGTTTTGGTTAACCAATAATTATATATTAAAGTATATTGGACAGGGTATTTATTAAATATGGGATGTGATGCTGAGTGTGATAATTTAAATGCATTTAAAAAAAAATAACACGAGGTGCAAGAACGGTAACTTGATTATATTTGAGCGCCATCTATCGGTAGTCGTCATTAAAGCTAACGAACACTGCGCCATCTCACTTTTAAAACGAGAACTACGAAATTCTAACCAAAATTGGCAGTGGCTTGCCTTGCTAAAATTGTTGCAAAGAAATATTATTAATCAGAAATTATTATTATTATTATTATAGAGTAGTAGGCGACGAGGTCGATGAGACTACTCTTGTTACTCTTATTTATTAACAGTCTTATAATTTAATAGTCTTTATATTTGTACAGTTTTTATCACAATCACAGTGTTTATCACATAGTGTCATAGATAGTGCACCATTATGCGGTTTATGGTTTCCAAATTTAAATCAAGCCTGTTTTTAAAACTATTAGTGGACGGAGCAGAGACAGTCTCCTCCTGAAGGGCATTCCAAGGATATACAACACGGTTAGAGAGAAAATTCTTTCTTACTAGTTTTGAGGTTTTTTCTTTACGTAGCTTTTTACTATGTCCTCCTAGATTATTATTTTCATTAAGTACGAAAAGGTGGAGGTGGACAGAGTAGTGGCCCGTCAGAATTTTATAAGTTTCTATCAAATCGCCCCTCTGCCTCCTAGCTGCCAGAGATGTTAGATCTAGGAGTCTTAATCTTTCTTCATATGGTTTATTTTTTAGTTGGTCTGGTATTTTCGTAATCCTTCTTTGCACTCTCTCCAATATCTCAATATCCTTCACATAATAGGGGCTCCAAATGCTATTGGCATATTCTAAAATTGACCTAACATGGCTCTTGTAAAGTTTAAGAATAGTTTCTGGACTTTTATCTTGAAAGGCACGTCTAATAAGAGCTATGATGACATTAGCTTTTTTAACTACTTTAGCTATATTTGTTACCCATTTCAAATCATTAGATATGATAACTCCCAAGTCTTTCTGCTGAGTGACCTTCACTAGTGATGTATTGTTGAGGCGGAGATCATTCATGGGGTTATTTGCTCCAATATGGAGAACAGTCACTTAGCTGTATTTAAGAGTAGTTGCCAGATTTGCGTCCATTCATGCAGCACTTGAAGTTCCCGATGCAAGGAGTACCCGTCAGACAGAGGATCACTATAGATTTTTGTGTCGTCTGCGAAAAAGGATATTTTAGACTGAATATTCCAACCAAGATCCATTATATACACCAGGAATAGCAGAGGCCCCAGCACCGACCCTTGGGGGACGCCACTTCAAACCTCAAATTGATCCGAAAAAGCGCCATTAACCCTTACTTTGTAGATTCTCTGTCAGGATTTTTTTTTTATGGTTGCCAATTTGATGTAAAAAATTTAAATCTGGGTCAAATTTGGGATACCATTTACGTAATCATGAACAAGCAGAAAGGTTTTGGTTAATCAATAATTATATATTAAAGTATATTGGATAGGGTGTTTATGAAATATGGGTCGTGATGCTGTGATAATTAAAAAAAATAACACGAGGTGCTAGAACGGTATTTTTATAAAATAGTTATGTTTGGAAGAATATTTTTTCTACTTATTTAATTTAAAAATTTGTATGTTAAGCTCTTTTTTATACTAACAAGAAAAAATGATCCCTCCCTTGCTTCCTATAAATAAAGCCAGAAAAAAGAAGTCAAACAAAGATGAATAATTTGACTATTGTAAAAATTAGTTTAACGATTTATCCCCAGGAAAAAAATAAAATAAAAATAGTCCAAAATAATCAAACGTCCCCCGTAAAAAAAATAAGCAATTATCTACGTGCATACTGCAAAAATAAAATTTTGCACCACATTATACTTGATATACACGTTTAAAAGTGAAGGTCGTCCGGAATAGGTACGATTTTATCAAAATAACAACAATGAGAGGTATAAAAATTGGGATTTTGTATCAAATATTTGTGTTTAATTTTAGGTTTAGCATATTATTACAGGACAGTTTCTTATGAAAATAAAAAGAAAATTCTATGGGCTGTGAAACAAATACTGTTTGTTTTCCAGCAGAGGTTTTCTAAGCAAGAATTTTTTAATAGTATTAACCAGAGAGAAAAAAATTATCATATATTTATTTATAAAAGAATATCTGCTTCAGCATCATCTTTTGAGTTTTTTGAGGTGTATTTTTTCCTCAAAATAAGAATTTTTTTAAGGGAAAAGATTGGTGACACATTTAATATTCTTCTTAAAAACCTTTATGTAACTTTTATTGGCTGTAAAAAAAATATTTAATCTACTTTTAAAGCAACACTGCATACTGTTTATTTTCCTGCAGAGGTTTTTTGAGTAAGAAACTTTAAGTCTTATAGTATCAACCACATAGAAAAGATTCGTAATTCGTTAATAGATTTATACACTCTAAATTATAAGTGCTATATTTTAATCAAAAAATCGAATAAACCATCAATTTCTAATCTACTTCAATAGTAAATAAATCTTTTAGAACACGTGCTTAAATAGTATAATCTTTATCGTAGTAATAAAGATAGTAAACAGCATTCATCAAACACGAAAAAGTAGCATCGTAATTTTATTTTTATTGTAAAAGATCATTGCCTTTTCGAGAGCTTATAGATATCGACGGATAAAAGGATTGGTCTGGAGCTTAGCCGATTGATTTATTATTTAAACCTACTTACCTACTGGGGATAATATTACGTATGTAATGTGACAAGTGCATTGAAAAGCTTCCATTATAAAAAAAATAGACAAGGTCTAGAATATACTAATTTATATATAAACATGGATTATAACAAATCAGACAACAGTTGCTTGAATAAAGGAATCTGGAAATTTAAGTAGGGTAGTATCCCACTCATTCTTTAATACAGACCAATAGGAATGGCAAAGAAAGGACACCAGGTACCAGAACGAACCAGATGTCTTTCTTTACTTAAAACTAAGAAAAATCCTACCAAAACTCCTTATTTCCGTTTTCCGGGTACATCCAATTTAAAAAAATAATCATCATTATCATTACTCAGCCCATTCAGGTCCACTGTTGGATCTAAGACTTCCAATAATCAAATCCATCTTTGTCGGTCCTATGCGACATTCATCCAGTTGGATTCTTTTACGTCATAGGACCCACACAAGAGAAAAAGAAATCTGGAAATTTAAGTGGGGTAGTAATCCCACTTATTCTTTAACACAGACCAATAGGAATGACTAGGAAAGAACACCAGATAGCGGAACGAAGAATATGTCTTTCTTCACTTGAAGCTAAGAAAAAATTGTACCAAAATCTATTGTTACCATTTTTCTGGAAAATTTAATTAAATCTCTTGTAATCCGGTCCATCTTTGTGGGTCCTGTGCTACGTTTATCCGGTTTTTTCTGATTCGTTTTATGTCTTTAGACCACCTTCTTAATGAGTTTTTCCTGCTGCACAGTTTGTCCTAAAGTGGCCTTAATTCCGAAAGATTTTTAACTCATCCTCCATCCTTAATTCTGGCTATTTGGTACTCGTAGTTTCATTTTCCAAGTTTTTGATTATCGCATCAGTAATAGCAGTGGTTGGATTTTAAAGATTCTTTTCTGAGAAGAAGAGCCTAAGGTGCCATTAATTCCAAATCCTTTTTTATCCATTATCCATCCTTAATTCTAGCTAATTGGTCCTCTTGGTTTTATTTTCCAAGTTTTTGATGCGCACTATTGCATCAGTTATACCAGTAGTTGGATATTAGAGATTCTATTTCTGAGAAGAAGGGCCTGAAGTGCCCTTAATTCAAAACCCTTTTTTATCCATCATCCGTCCTCAGTTCTGGCTACTTGGTCATCTAGATTCCATTTTGCATTAATTCCAAAACCTTTTTTATTCATCATCCATCCCCAATTGTAGCTACTTGCTTCTCTTGGTTCCATTTTCCAAGTTTTTGATGCGCACTATCGCATCAAGATAACCAGTGGTTGGATATTAGAGATTCTATTTCTGAGAAGAAGGGCCTGAAGTGTCCTTAATTCAAAATCCTTTTTTATCCATCATCCATCCTCAGTTCTGGCTACTTGGTCCTCTAGATTCCATTTTGCATTAATTCCAAAACCTTTTTTATCCATCATCCATCCCCAATTGTAGCTACTTGCTTCTCTTGGTTCCATTTTCCAAGTTTTTGATCCGGACTATCGCATCAGTAATACCAGTGGTTGTATTTTAAAGATTCTGTTTCTGAGAAGAAGGGCCTGAAGTGATATTAATTCCAAAACCGTTTTTATCCATTATTCATCCTCTGTTAT
>NW_028230910.1:0-23552 GCF_043228905.1 Azolla caroliniana | reverse complement strand
GAGACTCAACAAAACTAATGAGTTACAAAGAAAATAGAAAGATTACCACCGGAGGCGGTTGGCAAAGGAGCTTCGAGCTCTACACACACGGACACAGACATAGAACAATGGGCCTCTAGTCGGGAGCTCACGACAGAGCTCGGGACTCAAACAGACAACACTTCATTCTCCAATTCTCGGATAATCTCTCTCATTCTTCTCTCCCTCCTTTTATGGCTCAAGGAGAAAGAGAAACCGTTACATCAGGCTGTTAAGACAACCACTTTTGTTTCTCGATTCTCTGGACACCAATTTTCTCCCATCAATTCCCTTTATTCCTTTCCATCCATGTGGACTTAAAGTACCTATCGAATCACTTCTACCTAGTATTCCTCAACACTCAACTAGCACTACTTGATATTTACACGTTTCTACATAAAGACAATTTTCGTATGCATCCGTCCACACCCCTGTTCACGCGCATCCGGCTTCGTTTTCTTCATATGGCTAGAATTCTTCACGACACCGGGTGTTAGGTTTGGGTTTGTCTTTGAGGAATCGCTTGTCGGCAGCAAAGGATTTTGAACCCTCACGCTCTGATACCATGTGAAAGTTAATGTGCGGAAGCGTAGACAAACTGACTCAACCGGATAGCAACAGAAAATAGACCTCGGGTTTAATAGAGAGCTTGAATTACACACACACAAAGTACGAGAGCCAGAGAGAGTAGAACAACATAAACTCAAATTACAAAATTTTCTTTGTACATACAATATGCTCAGAGATCACTTTTATACATGTCCTTAAAAGGACTGACAGAAGTATTGATAAGTACTTCAATGCTCGTACTGAGCTACTGACATTAACTCCTAGGATAACTACCTCGTAGTTTAGGTGTAGACCTCCAACGGTGTTACGGGCATGACCATAGCATAGTACGGTAAATTCTCACCACGGGATATTCTATGGTCATGCCCGTAACAAACGGCCTACTGGTTCACACGTGGGTCCAGCTCTCCAATCTGGCCCTCCGATCTGGCACTCTTCTCCGGACACAAATCCGGCTCTAGCTTACTTAGTCGATCCGGATCAGGTTGAGCTTGTCCGCTCAACAACAACCGAATAATGTGTATGAGTTGGTGAAGCAATTCATGGAGTAGAAGATTTCTTCCACGTCAAAGGTGCAACATTAGCCACAAGTGCGACGAACTCTTCTAACCAGGGATTTTTTATGCTTATGGTGGGACATCTTGGAGCATTGAAGATCGAAGTGTGTGGAGCATCAGGAGGCTATGCAAAATAACCACATATTCTACAAGGATCGGTTGATTCACTCATCTGTGACTCGTCAACCATTGAGGACACATTTTGGGCGAGGAGGATTGATATGTCACGATACAGTGACATAAAATAGGATTGAACTTGCAACCTCACATCAACAATACGTCATGCTCAACCATCTTGATATGAGCATTGTATGAGATTTACTTTATCTACATATCATTGTATAAGATATACTTGATCTAGGTATACTCTCTAGACATCTAGAAAGTTCTGGAAAGTTCCAAAAGGTTCTAAACGGTTCCAGAATATTCTTCAAAATATTCTAAGGCATGTTCCTCAACTCACAATATAAATACTTGTAACCTCCTTGGTCCCTTTCAAGGGATTCAACGCCATTCATTGACACATCAATCTAGTATTCTTGTTTCATTCCATCTTGTCTCTGTCTTTATCTTTGTCTTCATGCTCTCATGTCACTCACAACTTCTAAAGTTACTAACCTCGTGACTTCTAGCCCCAGGTCCGTAGCCCGTTGCTCGTAGCCCCATCATCTGTGCTCCGTCCCAGTCCGTGCTTGGTATGTCTGTGACATGAAAAAGCTCTTGGAGGAAGAAGAGCTTCGACATGCACAAGCTATTTTCCATTCTACTTCGCCTATTGTTCGACTAATTGAAATTCCAAAGCAAGATCCAACTATTCAGACTATTTGTATTGAAGATGGTTGTCAAAGGACTAGCTAGAGTGATCCAACCATTCCCACAGATTATGATGTGATGGTAGAGGAGAAGAGAGGAAGAGTTGGATCATGAATGAGTTCTGAAGAGGGCTGATTTTCATTCTCCATCCGAAAAGCAAAATTTGGACATACAAATGGCTGAACCAAAACCTGTACAGGCATCTAAGAAGTCATCTCCAACATTCCAGATGCGGACTGAATTGGAACAAGAGGTAGATGCTTTCTCTTTCATTGAAAATTATGTTCTAAAATAACATATCTCAATTCCATTAGGAGACTTGTTGACGGTCTCCGAAAAGGATGTAGAGGATGATTTATTGGAGCAGGTGCGAAGGAAGCAAATTCTGGTTGATACAACAATGTTTGCAAAGGAGGGTGGATGAAAAGAAGGATCTACACAAGTGTTGAAGCATGAAGATAATATTCCGATGAACCACTTTACTCGGAATCACAAGGCTCAGGCAACTACAAAAACGAAACTACAACTTGGTGGTTTATCGGATGCAGTCATGGCTTTGATTGATGTTAAGTCGGAGATCAACCTCATGTCCTTGGATGTTTAGAAGCAAGGAGGGTGGCGGATAACTTCTAATCATCATTGGAGGATTCAAGCAGCAACATAGTAATCAGAGGAGTTATCGGGAGCTTGCCCATATGTGGAGGTATCAATTGGTGGTGTTACTGTGGTTCGACATTTCTTTATTCAGGATTCAGCCACATATCTAGTTATATTGGGTCAACCCTTCATGGTTGTTGTCTGCATGGAGACAAAGGTGTTGGATGATGGATAAGCCTATGTTAGGATCAAAGATATGGACAGTGGAAGGACAATATAGTTTTAGACAGTTTGACCTAATCATGAACGAAATAATGATAGTTTACATGTATCCTATGATCAAGATTTTTAGATAGGACTATTGTAAAACAGCAATAGTCTAGGACAACAGAAGTCCCTGTATGAGAATAATTGTTTCGGCAATAATAAAGTTTATGTTTCTTATACCGGAGCAATCTCATTTTCTTCTGTTGATGATTTAAATCATAAAAGCTAGGGAAATGTGGAAGACATTCAGGTGATGTTTTTTAAATATCGGATTCTAGAACCGAATGATCAGGTGTCAGGAGTTATGGAGGAATTATCCTTTGTGGATACCATTGGGGAGCTGGAAAATTCTTTGTATTCAAATGAAGGTCAGTCATTTTTATTCCGGCCAATTCAGTGGATATGTATACTGAAATTGCAACATTCCGGAATCAAATGGATATGGTTGCTCGCATCCATACAAAATATAAGACATTGGATCGAAAAGTTTGACTTGTAGCGGAACCATTGCCAGCTGATAGCATAGATCAACTCAAAAGAGTGAAGCAAGAACCAATGTTATAGGATTTGAGGAAGATTGTTCTTTGCAAGGAAAGCTTTAGATAGGAGGGGGTGACTTCCTCAATCGAGCTGAAGAAACCCAATTTTGGAAGATGTTATCTCAACATGGTAAAGCCTTTGCTTTTTCACCTTCAGAGATAGGTTGTGTGGACCCACAATGTTACGGGCATGACCATTTAATATCCCATGGTGAGAATTTACCGTAGTATTCTATACACGTGGATAAGTGTGAGGGTTAAACGAGAGTGTAAAGAAGGGGAGGATTACTTTTAATCCTCGGGATTGAGACAACCCATTAGGTCAAGTGTGAACTTGCCTGGGGGCCTTGGGTATCGCTATAAATAAGAGGCCTCGCTACCCTCATTTGATCATCTTTTTGACTACATCGAGACTCTGCTCTTGTGGTGGGTCAACTCTTGTATCGAGCGTGCCAGCACCAGGTACGACTCGACGCCACGACGGTGGTATGGGACGCCGATCGAGGCTCGAGTCCGTCTCGATCCCTTCGCTCGGGGGTGGTCGGGTGGATCGGCACCCTTCTTTCTCATTCTCCTTTCTATCTATCATTTGTTTATCCTTATCTTAAGCTTACTTTAGTACTTAGATCTCTAATATTTGGTATCAGATTTATGTACTAATGTTTCTTTGTTTTTCATTTGTGTTTTGATTGATGCTGATCGATCGATGTGCGGTCGGCCTTGATCCAGACAACGATCAACAAAGAACTTCGGTAACTCTTTCCATAATTTTTTTTTCTATTCTCTCTTCTCCCATCTAATCATGTGTTTAGTTTATATGTAATTTTTTTCATTAAGTCAATGATGTTGTAGTGGTCTTTAATTGATTATCTAAAACGTTTACATATGTGCACGAGGTCAATACCTCATTTGACATATTAATAATATGTGATGAGTGTCGTATGCGTATGAGGTTAATACCTCAATTACGTATTACGTTCACGAACATATGTTATGTTTGCGTATGAGTTTAATACCTTGATTTGTTGTAAACGATATGTGGTTGGTCTCGTATGCGTAAGAGGTCAATACCTCAATTGCGTATTACGATGATCTCTTATTTGTGGATGTTTCGTGTGCATAAAGGTATATACCTCGATTACGTATCTCGATCACATCATTTGTGGCTATTTAATATAACGATATGTTAATATAAGCATATGTGGTCACGTATATACGTATTTGATCGTATATATGTGATAAGTAAACATATGTGTATATTCGTTATTACGTGATTATATCGAAAGTTGTCCTTGTCGGGAAAAGGATGTTGGTGGCCGTCCTCACATTTTTGTGAGAATGGCGTTGTCACCATCCCTTTTTCAACAATTTTTTATTGTTGACAACCCCGTTGATGACCTCGATTTCGTTACGTAAAGAAACACCTATAGCCATAATGATGTTGAGTACGTAGGGCTTGACCCAGTTCAACTGAGGTCGCTCCAATGACGCGACCATGAGCTCGTTCTTACAAGAGGCATTCGTAATGACGTGACCATGTGATGGGCCACGTGGGCCTACTACGAAACGAGGGCTCATTTGGCTTGACCATTAGGTTGCAATTTGGCCTATGCCATCGTAATTACGAGACTTGAGGTTAGGTAACGTACCAACATAATTTGGTAAATGAGGGCGAAATAAGGACCCTTGACATATATGTTCTTTAAAAAAAACATATATGATCAAATGCCTCGCATATCTCTTATACGCATCAAACATTAAGCATTCGAGAAGAGCAACCTACTTGGTTGGCTCAAGTGTTTAATGCATTTGTTCTCGAGGTCTCGAGTTCAAATATGACCAAGACCATACAAAATCGTTGATACATATGACTATAACACATGTTTAGACTTAAGGTCTAAGTGCACCTCGGGGTCCTCGTAATAGGACTTAAAGAGCCGAAACCACATATGTGGGCACCGAAACATAGTTTATTGTTAACATTTTTTTCGTGTATAAACTACTCATGACACGAACATACATGGTTGAGCCTCGGGGAGCCGTCATAAAAAAATCGATATAGAGATCAGGGAAAGACATTAAATTGTCACCCCGATGGTTTTTTAAACACCTTTGTGTTACCATAGTAACCTGATCTTGAACCTCATCTCATACGTCTAGAGGGGTATTGACGTGAGATCATGATATCGATTAATGTTTGCCCATGATATGTTTACATCACGACATGATGTTATGACTATCTCTCTGACCTTATCCTATTTCTTTTCCAGAAATAATCTTTAATGGCTCAAATTAACGACCCGATGTCATCCGCTCAAGCGGAAGGAACTCAAGGGAATCCTCCTGGACAAATGTCCACTGAGATGTATTTGGCACAAATAACCCAATACCTTAGTTTCACTGCTCAACAGATGACCGAACTTCGGCAATCTTAGAGTGCTCTTGAGGCACGTGTCATTAGTCTACAACGTGAGACTAATAGACCTGATGAGCGACAAGGTGAACCATCATTTGTCGTTAAGCCATTTACGGGAGACAAAAAGGAAAGAACCGAAGAAGCAATCTGCACATGGCTGGGACAATGGGAGTCTCATTTTGAGCTCTATCCGACGCCAGATAGTACGAAGATTGCATATGTCGGCCGAGAACTCGAGGGTAAGGCCGCCGCCTGGTGGCGTGGGCTCCGTACAACGGGGAAATTGCCCGATACTTGGACAGATTTTGTCACGGTTTTTAAGGGCCAATTTCTGCAACCTCCCTCTCGAACCGAGGCAACACAAGCTTTAATGAACCTCTCTAGCAGGAAATTTTCCTCTCTAGAAGACTATGTTCACCATGCTAGAACCCAAATCCAAAAATCGGGTCTAGAAGGGGACAATTGGTTGATAGCTTGTTTTGTCAATGGCATCCCCAATTCGGACTATCACTGGATAGTGCACGATAAGGATCCAAAATCCTTCGAAGAGGCCGTTGAAATAGTTCTTCGCTATCAACACACTTCGAAGAAGGACCACAACAAACCCAACGAAGCGCCCGGGACTAAGCAGTCGCAATTTGTTGGGAAACGCAAGACACCCAACGAATTCCTGGATCGCGATTGTAAGCGACAACATCCTTTTTGCGTATTTTACAAAAAGAAGGGTCTGTTGTAAAACAGTGCTCTCGGCCACAACCGAGGAATAGGATTAACTCACAGAAAACAGGAAATACGAAATGCACGAAGACAATAGAGAGGAGAGTACACAGGATGTTTACGTGGAAAACCCTAAATGGGAAAAACCACGGGAGTCCTCAGACTCCAACTATCACTATGAACAGAGATGTACAATGGTGAGGCTACAAGGCAACAACCTTGAGCTCACTGTCTTCGCCACAGGCGACGGTAATACACAGAGGCAACGACCTCTTCGTCTCTCTCTCTCGGCTGCTCTCTTCACTCCCTCTAAGTCAAACAAGAAAACTTAGCAGCAACATAAAACTGTTTGCCCTAAGTCATATTTATACACATATGACTTTCGGGCTATTTACAAATATAGCCTCAAGGGCCCTTGGCAAACATATTCTCAAATATGTCCCCACATCCGGATCTCTCTCCGGGTACATTCATCATCCGGCTCCGTAACCGGGGTCTTCATCATCCGGCTCCGTAGCCGGGGTCTTCATCATTCGGGTCTTCATTCCCGATTCCCGGACATCCGACCATCCCATCCAGAGGGACCGTAATCCCAACAAACTCCCCCTTCACTTCGGCATGGGATGTCTTTCCAGTCCGACCCTGTTCCGGCACGCTTCCAGCTTGTCGGGTGTTAGCACTTTGGTCAGCATATCTGACCCGTTCTCTTCCGTGTGGATCTTCGTCAGCACGAACTCCTGGTCTTCTATCCTTTCCCGGATCCAGTGATATCTTCGCTGGATGTGCTTCGTCCGGGAATGGTAGGCCGCGTTCTTTGCAAGGTGGATGGCGCTCTGACTATCGCAGTAGAGTCGGTACTCCTCCTGTCGGATCCCGAGCTCTCTAATGAAGTCCTTCATCCATATTATTTCCTTGCCGGCTTCAACAGCTGCCATGTACTCCGCCTCCGTGGTTGACAACGCAACCGTCTTCTGCAGCCTCGACTGCCACGAAACGGCTCCCCCTGCATACGTCATCACATACCCTGATGTGGACCGGCTGGTATCTGCATCAGCCGACATATCCGAATCGGTAAAGCCGTCGAGTTCGGGCTTACCGGAGCCGAATCGGAGGCACACGTTTGCCGTGCCCTTCAGGTATCGGAGTATCCACTTGACCGCGTTCCAGTGCTCTTTGCCGGGATTGCTCATGTACCGGCTCACCACTCCAACTGCATATCCTATGTCTGGTCTTGTACACACCATTGCGTACATCAAGCTTCCGACGGCAGAGGCATATGGTACTTTCATCATGTCCTCCTTCTCAGCCTTTGTCTTGGGGCTTTGCTTGCTGGACAACTTGCAGTTTGCCGGGAGGGTTGACCCGACAGGTCTTGCTTCCGACATGTTGAACCGTTGAAGCACCTTTGTCACGTACTTCTCCTGTGACAGCCACAACTGCTTCTTCTTCCGGTCCCGGATGATATGCATCCCTAGTATTTGCCTCGCCGGACCCAAGTCCTTCATTGAGAAGGTTCGGTGAAGAGCCTTCTTCAGCATCCGTATCTTGACCTGGTCCCGTCCGACGATCAACATGTCGTCCACGTACAGGAGGAGTATTAGAAAGTCTCCTCCTTCGAACTTCTTCACAAACACGCAGTGATCGGACTGCGTTTTGTGGTACCCTTCGTCGGTCATGAAGGAGTCGAACTTCCGGTACCATTGCCGGGGAGCCTGCTTCAGTCCGTAAAGGCTCTTCTTCAACCGGCATACCAGGTGCTCCTTCCCTTTCTTCTCGAATCCTTCCGGTTGCTGCATGTAGATCTCTTCTTCGAGGTCACCGTGAAGGAATGTCGTCTTCACGTCCATCTGTTCTACCTCGAGGTCTATGCTTGCCGCTATGCTCAGCACCGTCCGGATGGAGGTCATCTTCACTACCGGGGCAAATATCTCGTCGAAGTCGACGCCCTTCTTCTGCTGGAACCCCTTCACCACGATCCTGGCTTTGTATCTCGGGGGGTTTCCGGCATCTCCCGGTTTCAGCTTGAACACCCACTTGTTTCGAAGTGCCCGCTTTCCTTTCGGCAACTCCACAAGTTCATATGTGTGGTTCTCATGCAGGGAATCCATCTCCTCCTGCATGGCACTTAACCACCTGCGGCTATGGGTGTCAAGTTTTGCTTCTTCAAAGCTCTCCGGCTCCCCCTCGTCGGTTAGCAGCACGTGCTCTGGTTCCGGAAATCTCCGGGGGGCCCTTCTCTCTCTTAGAGGATATCTCCGTTCCGGAGCTTTGGTAACCGGTTCTTCCGATTCTTCTTCATCCGAATCCATTTCGGGATCGGGGCCGATTCCGGTATCATTTTCATCTTCTTCGGCCGGTTCTGTTTCTCCACCTTCTTCGGCCGGATCCTCGAGTGCTAACCGGTCCCTTGCCGGTCGGGACTGCTCCTCGTAGAGTTGATCCTCACCGGTCGACTTGGAGCTCTTCATCTTCTTCTCCGACTCCCAGTCGGCGAGTGTCTTGTTCTCCATGAAGATGATATCACGACTCCGGAATATCTTCTTGTCGACCGGGTCCCATACTCGGTAGCCGAACTCGTCATCGCCGTAACCGAGGAATATGCATGGCCGGGTCTTTGGATCTAGCTTTCCTCTCCGGTCCTTTGCCACATGCACGTATGCGAGACACCCGAACACCTTCAGATGCCGGTAGGACACTTCCTTACCGGTCCACACTCTCTGCGGCGTGTCTCCGTCCAAAGGTACTGAGGGTGATCTGTTTATCACGTATGTCGCCGTCGACATTGCCTCAGCCCAAAACCCCTTGGGTAATTCCGCATGCGCCAGCATACTCCGGACCCTCTCCATTATGGTCCGGTTCATCCTCTCGGCCAGCCCGTTCAGTTCCGGCGTCTTCGGCACAGTAAACTCGAGCCGGATTCCTTTCGAGCGACAGTACTCCGCGAACTGCCCCCGGTATTCCCCTCCGTTATCCGCTCGTATCGCTTTCAACTTCTTGCCGGATTCCCTTTCCACTCTCGCGTGGAGTTCTTTGAAGACGGACAACACTTGGTCCTTTGTCTTCAACGGTGCCGTCCACAGCTTCCGGCTGTGATCATCAATGAATGTCACGAAGTACTGGGCTCCGCCATGTGACTTCGTTTCTACCTGACACACATCAGTGTGTACCAACTCCAATGGTACACTACGTCTCGTCGGTGGCCTTGCGTGGAAGGAGGTTCGGTTCTGCTTACTGGCCAGGCAATCGGTACACTTCTCCAGGTGCACATGCTTCACTGGAATAAGGTTGTCTTCTGCAAGCCTCTTCATCCCCTTCTCACTCATGTGGCACAGTCTCTTGTGCCACAGCTCACCGGCAGTGTCGGCTGCCACATTCAGCTCTTCCGGACATAACCAGGCATTCATCAGGTACAGTGTGTTGTCTTTCCGGGCCCGAGCCACTATCAGGCTCCCTTTGCTGAACTTCATGACACCGTTCCGGATGCTACCCGTGTAGCCTTCATCGTCTAGCCTCCCGGCCGAAATCAGGTTCAATCGAACCTCCGGAACGTGTCGAACATCCTTCAGCAGCATCTTGCATCCGGTTGATGTCTTCAGCCACACGTCTCCTATGCCGGCAATCCGGCATGTACCTTCATTTCCCATCCGGACACAGCCGTGCTCACCGGCTGTGTAGGATGAGAAGTATTTCTTCTCCGGGGTCAGGTGGAACGACGCTTCGGAATCGACCACCCAGGTCATCTCTTCACCGGCAAGGTTCAGCTCCCTCTCTTCGGTAATGAGCATTATCTCTTCTTCACTTGCCGCGAGTGCCGTCGTTCCTTTCCGGTCCTGCCCTCGCCGATCCGGACCTCTCCGGTCCGTGGCTCCCCGGTATGCACCGTTTCGCTCCGGTGACTTCTTCGAATCGGTGTCGTCGGCTCCGTTGTCTTTTCGGTAATGCCGACAATTCTTCCGGAAGTGCCCCGGCTTCCCACAGTGGAAGCAGGTGGGTCTTCCTCTTGACTGCGACCGGGTCCCCGACTTCTCCCGTCTTTGCGGACTCCGGTTCCAGTGTCTTCCCCGTTCCGATTCGGTAAGCAGCGCCTTCGAGTCAGAGGCCGGTTCTTTATCTCTCCGACGCGCTTCTTCGTTCAAAATACTTGTCTTTACCGTTTGTAGGGACAAGTTATCTTCCGTGCAGGAGGTGCTGAGAGTCACCACCAAGTTCTCCCAGCTTTCCGGCAATGTACACATCAGGATGATGGCTTGCATTGCATCCTCCAACGGGAACTTGATCGCCGCAAGCTGATTCACGAATCCCATGAACGTGCTTACGTGTTCCACCATACTCTCGCCGTCCCGGTACTTGAGATTCACTATCTTCCTCATCAGGGAGGTCCGGTTCAACGCATTCTTCCTCTCGTAGAGGCCTGACAGCTTCTTCCACATCTCATATGCGTTGGTGTCGTTCGCCACATGTTGTAGGACGCTTACATCGACATATTGTCGGATCGTCGCTACGGCTTTCCGGTTCAGGAGCTTCCACTCCGACTCAAGTACTCCCTTCGGTATTTCCGACCTGTCAATCGGTTCGTACAGGTCCCGAACAATCAGAAGATCCTCCATCTTGATCTTCCAGTCGGCGTAATTCTGCGCATTCAGCACCATCATTCCCGGTTGCCCGCTGCTGCCGCCTTCCATTTTCTGTGTTAACCTTGCTCTGATACCACTTTGTTGTAAAACAGTGCTCTCGGCCACAACCGAGGAATAGGATTAACTCACAGAAAACAGGAAATACGAAATGCACGAAGACAATAGAGAGGAGAGTACACAAGATGTTTACGTGGAAAACCCTAAATGGGAAAAACCACGGGAGTCCTCAGACTCCAACTATCACTATGAACAGAGATGTACAATGGTGAGGCTACAAGGCAACAACCTTGAGCTCACTGTCTTCGCCACAGGCGGCGGTAATACACAGAGGCAACGACCTCTTCGTCTCTCTCTCTCGGCTGCTCTCTTCACTCCCTCTAAGTCAAACAAGAAAACTTAGCAGCAACATAAAACTGTTTGCCCTAAGTCATATTTATACACATATGACTTTCGGGCTATTTACAAATATAGCCTCAAGGGCCCTTGGCAAACATATTCTCAAATATGTCCCCGCATCCGGATCTCTCTCCGGGTACATTCATCATCCGGCTCCGTAACCGGGGTCTTCATCATCCGGCTCCGTAGCCGGGGTCTTCATCATCCGGCTCCGTAGCCGGGGTCTTCATCATCCGGGTCTTCATTCCCGATTCCCAGACATCCGACCATCCCATCCGGAGGGACCGTAATCCCAACAGGGTCATACAAAAGATCAATGTCGAAAGCTCCAACGGAAAGAGCACGACAACAAAGCTAAAGCTGCAGACCATAAAGGTAAGATTCCTAATGTCCTTCAGGTCTATACACATCATTTAAGTAATTGTCAATGTTCTTTCCCTCACTATGTATTGGGTCCCAATGATTTACTACGTGCAAACGGGTATATCAATGGATCTCCCGTACAATTTTTATTTGATTCGGGAAGCTCACACAATTTTGTGAATGATCGTTTGGTTCTGATATGGGGAATCCAACCAACCGTAAGTGATCACACCTACACGGTGCACTTGGCTGATGGAAGAGTACAATACATCAACGGGGCGATTCATTCATTAGGAATTTCTACTGATACTTATATAGAGGAAGTAGACTTCCATGTAATGAATCTTTGTACCACCGATGTAATACTGGGTTATCCCTGGTTTTATAATAAAAACTCTTCTTTATTTATTGATTGGGTTCGCCATTCCATTTCTTTTGTACTGAACGATTGTATGCATTTTATTCAATGTGTAAAATAACAATCCCTCTCAATTGTTTCCTCGTGTCCATCAATATCCGAGTTGTCTTGTTCTACGTTATTTTATTGTGTACTTGATCCAGACATTCACGTTTACAATATCGATAATGTCCCGCTTCAATTAACATATTTTGAACAACAACAACTTGATGAAATCTTAAATGTTTTTCATGATGTTTTTCCAAGTGAACTACCTGATGGGTTACCTCCTAAACGTAATATAGACCATCGTATAGATATTGTACCTGGTGTTGCACCAATAAGTATACCTCCCTATCGCTTAAGTCGATCCGAAGAAGATGAGGTATCTAAGCAACTCAAGGACTATTTACGAATGGGTTATATACGTTATAGTAAATCTCCATGGGGTGCACCAGTTCTCTTGGTTAAAAAGAAAGAGGGCACATGGCGTATGTGTATTAATTACCGACGCTTGAATAAAGTGACGATCAAGAATTCGTACCCATTGCCCCGGGCTGACGATCTAATTGACCGTCTCCAAAGAGCTCGGTATTTTACGAAACTTGATCTCCGTACTGGCTACCATCAAATACGAATAAGTGAGGACGATGTTCCTAAAACGGCATTTCGTACGCGCTATGGCCATTACGAGTTTTTGGTTATGCCTTTTGGTTTGTCCAATGCTCTGGCTACTTTTCAACAAGAAATGAATAACATTTTCCGAGAACAACTTGGAAAATTTGTCGTTATTTTCTTGGATGATATTTTAGTTTATAGCCGTACATTACAAGAACATGCTAAACATGTCCGCTTTGTTTTACAAACATTGCGTGACAAACAGTTTTATGCGAAGATCTCAAAATGTGAGTTCTTCAAGAAATCAATTACTTATCTTGGACATCTCATAACCGAACGAGGAGTTGAAATTGATCCTTCTCGCATTGAGAAAATCAAGCTTTGGCCCACTCTTCGGAATATTCGAGAAGTTCGATCATTCCTTGGTTTTGTCGGGTTTTTGCGAAAGTCTCTTCTTAATTACTCCCAATTGACGACGTCGTTTATTGATCTTTTAAAAGGTCAAACGCGTAAGTCTACAAAACCTATTGTGTGGAATGCTACACTAGACCTCGCCTTTAAGGAACTCAAGGACCTGGTTTGCAAGGCTCCTTCACTTCTTTTACCTGATCCTTCAAAACCTTTTGAGGTTGAAACCGATGCAAGCGATTATGCTATAGGTGTTGTCTTGTATCAAGATGGTAAACCAATAGCATTCGAGAGTAAGAAACTTGATTCTGCTCAATGTCGGTATACCGTTCAAGAAAAGGAATTATTTGCAGTTATACATGCGCTCAAAACATGGCGCCATTATCTTTATGGAAATCGCTTTGTGGTAACTACGGACCACGAGTCCTTGAAATATTTTTATGACCAACAAGACCTGAAAGGTCGTAAGGCACGATGGGCTGATCTCATCCAGGACTTTGATTTTTCCATACGATATCGTAAAGGTTCCATGAACACTGTCGTTGATGCACTAAGTCGCATCCGTGAAGTTAACATGCTTAGCTTCACTGAAATAACATCAGATCTTTATGATCACCTTCGAGGAAAGTATCCTGATGACAGTTATTTTGCAAAATACTGGGCAAGAGTTGAGTCTGGAACAGACACCACCACATCCTCAAAGGAATACTTCCACATTGCTAACGGTTTGCTCTACCGTAATGGGAAGGTTTGTGTTCCAGATTTACCCGAGGTCAAAAAGAGGATTCTTTTTGAATGCCATGATGCACCCTGGAATACATCGTACACTCGTTCTCATCTCCACTCAATTTTATTGGCCTAAGATGCGTCCTGACATACATAACTATGTGACTAAATGTCACCAGTGTCAGGTTAAGAAAGCCGAGCGACTTAAAGCCGCAGGACTTTTACATCCCTTGGACATTCCCAATAATAAGTGGGAAAGTATATCCATGGATTTTATTGTTAGCCTTCCTCGCACCCAAAAAGGTCATGATGCCATATGGGTTGTCGTTGATCGACTAACTAAAATGGCCAGATTTATTGCTACTAAAACCACGGTAATAGCTCCTGAATTGGCTTACCAATTCATTGACGAATTGTTTCGTTTTTATGGGTTACCTATGGATATCGTGAGTGATCGAGATCCAAAGTTTACTAGTGACTTCTGGACGCAAGTCTTTAAGAAGTTAGAAACTACGTTGAGCATGAGCTCCACGGATCATCCTCAATCCGATGGACAGACAGAACGAGTAAATCAAATTATTGAGGACATGCTTCGAGCATACGTTGGTGCAAAACCAACAAAATGGGAACGTTATCTCCCAATTTTGGAGTTTGCTTATAACAGCTCCAAGCATACATCGACGGGATATAGTCCTTTTATGTTGATGTATGGTTTTCAGCCACGAGCCCCAATTGATGTTAATATACATCATGATGAGTTGCGAAGTACGCAAAACTTTCTTCGGGATATGCAAGATATGTTGCATATTGCACGAGATAATATAAAAACAGCTCAAGATAGAGCGCATTTTTATGCCGATCATCATAGGCAACCTCGTGTATTCAACCCTGGATAGAAGGTATTTTTACGTGTACCTCACAATTCTAAGACATTGTCTACGGGTAAGTGCGCTAAGTTAGCCCCATGGTTTTGTGGACCTTTTACAGTCCTCAAACGCATTGGGTCATCAGCCTATCGTCTTGCTCTTCCCGATGGTGTTGGAATTCATCCAGTCTTCCATGTGAGTCGTCTAAAAGAACTTCTAGGTTCTGGCGAGAATACAGTTACAACTGAAACTCTAGTTACTTCTGAAGAATTATCTTCTAAACCACATGTACCAGAAAGAATTCTCGATGTTAAAACAAAAAAATTACGTACTAAACAAATCCGAGAATTTAAAATAAAATGGATGGATAAATCAATAAAAGATGCCACATGGGAACGCGAAATTACTCTCAGAACTAATTTCCCTAACTTTCCATTGCAAGAGTGCAATGTTTTAAAGAGGGGGAGTATGTTACGGGCATGACCATTTAATATCCCGTGGTGAGAATTTACCGTAGTATTCTATACACGTGGATAAGTGTGAGGGTTAAACGAGAGTGTAAAGAAGGGGAGGATTACTTTTAATCCTCGGGATTGAGACAACCCATTAGGTCAAGTGTGAACTTGCCTGGGGGCCTTGGGTATCGCTATAAATAAGAGGCCTAGCTACCCTCATTTGATCATCTTTTTGACTACATCGAGACTCTGCTCTTGTGGTGGGTCAACTCTTGTAGCGAGTGCGCCAGCACCAAGTACGACTCGACGCCACGACGGTGGTATGGGACGCCGATCGAGGCTCGAGTCCGTCTCGATCCCTTCGCTCGGGGGTGGTCGGGTGGATCGGCACCCTTCTTTCTCATTCTCCTTTCTATCTATCATTTGTTTATCCTTATCTTAAGCTTACTTTAGTACTTAGATCTCTAATACACAACTGGTGGAGCCAATCATTATCTTTATTGTCCCTCATATGCCTTGGAAGTTGGTGCAGAGGATGATTTTGACAATGGATTCTTTTGTAATGAGATTGGTGTACAGGTGCCTAAATTTAGAGAGGAGGAATATGAAGGGGAGTTACTACAAATCGGGAAATTCTTGCAAGCACAAGAAGGAAGCCTTGATTGGACACCAAAGGATTTTTGGTTATTCAGGAAGAAGGTTATGAGTTTTTCTTGACAGATGGTTATCTTTGGAAACTTGCAAAGAAATGTTAAGGATCCTCCAACTCGAGCTATCAGTTTACAGGTTCAGAAAGATAAGATTATTTCATATTTTCATGATAGTCATTGGGCTAGACATAAAGGAGTGGTAAATATATTTTTGAAGATTAAGGATCAGTATTGGTGGAAAGGAATGTATGCGGATATTCAAAGGTATGTGGAATCATGCATTGAATGTCGATGTATTCTGATGACAAGGTGAGAGATGAGTTGCATCCGACATACTCACCTTTATTGCATTATTAGTGGATGGTGGATATAGTTCATATGCACACTAGTCTAAATCAAATGAAATACTTGGTTCTTGCTCGAGAGGATTTGTCCAACTTGGTGGAAGGAAGACCTCTCCGAAAAAAGTCTACATCGGCCGTTCTAAAGTTTTTATTAGAGGATGTAATTTGTAGACATGGTAATGTTGGGCAAATTGTAACTGATCGAGGGGAGCTTGGTTCGGATGAGGCTCAAATGTTCTTCCAAAGATTCGGGATCCGATTGACTCTGGCTACTGCATATAATCCAGAGGGAAATGGTAAAGTGGAAAGGGGCCATGGTCCAATTGTGAAAGCTTTGGTCAAAGCATGTGATGGTTGAATTTCTATGTGACCTGACATGCTACCTTATGCTCTCTGGGCTGATAGATGCACTCACAACTCTGTTACGGGATTTATGCCATCAAAACTGCTTTTTGGTCAGAAGCTTGTACCCCAACGCCCTGTTTCACATCGCAATGCATGTGAGCTAAGTCACATGGAAGCAGTGGTTCGAATGGCAGATAACGGTACGGGCTCTAACATGTATGGATGTGTATGATTTCCCCGTTCCGCAAAGAATATGGTTTTGTAGTTAGGTGAAACATGTGTAGTATAATGTGTGAAGCGTGAGCCTCCACATTTGTCCCATGTCATGATACATTGGCGTTGCAAAAATGCCTCATTTACAGAGGAATCTAATGATGCATCATGAAGCAAGTGTCTCGTATCCCATCTACCAAACCATTTTTCTATATCTTGCATCCAACCGGAACACAAAACTTTGCTTTTATGTGTCTTTTGGATCTTTTTGCTTGCTTCCCACGCAATTCTAGGAAGTCGATGTGAGGAACTTTTTTGAACCTTAAGCATGTATTCAACAACCCTTTCCATGGCCATGATCTCAATGGGAAGCGATCCCGTCTCAAGGAAGAGGAGGGTGTAGGGTGTTTGTTTCTTAACTTGTAGTAACTTGGTAAGAAAATGCTTTTGGACATTTTCAAACTCTTTCCACATAGATTTAGGGATACTACCGCCCCATACTTCCACCCCATAGGGAAGAACCGGTGTCACCAAAGTGTCAAAAATGTTGGGAACTTGACGTTCCTTATGTCCGACGCTCGGCCACAACCGAGATTCTTTACATACACAGAAAAACAGGCAATGAAACGTGACACAAAAGAGGAGAAAATAGTACACAGGAGGTATACGTGGAAAACCCCAAAATAGGGGAAAAACCACGGCAGCCCACAAGCTGCAAACTGTCTCTATGTAGAAAAATACAACAGTGAGATCACTGAGGCAACGACCTCGTGCTCACAGATCTTCGCCACAGGCGGCGGTTACAACGGAGGCTACGACCTCGTCTCTCTCTCTCTCTGTACAGTTACGCGCTCTGATTTCTTCTTGCACCAACAAGGAAGAATAATAATCACACACATGATCCTAAAGGTTTGCCCTAAGTCATATTTATACTAATATGACTTTTCGGCTATTTACAAATGTAGCCTTGATGGGCTTCATCCGGCTCTCCGCAGTCGGGCCTACACTATCCGACTCTCCGCAGTCGGGTACTCCTCATCCGGCTTCCCGCAGTCGGGCCTACACCATCCGACTCTCCGCAGTCGGGTACTCCTCATCCGGTTCATACCGTTTCGGCCTCGGCCTGTCGGCCTCGGCCGAGTTGGTTCGTCGGCACTGTTCTTCTCCCTTCCCATCCGGAGGGACCTGTCTACCAACAAAAAGGATATTTCTTGAGGACCCAACACTTAATATCTCCACGATTGCATGTGTTCTCAAATGCATAGTATGCCTGCTTGCCCGCCTCTAAGCGGCATGTAGCACATTCATTCCATCTATGATTTGAAGGAACTTCAAGGCCAAGATATTTGAAGCTTTCCACACATTCAAGTGGCTCATTGTTGTACATAATGCATGGTTTATCTCTTTTTTGGCTCTTCACAAGGATAATCTTTGTTTTAGAGAGAGAGAGAGAGAGAGAGAGAGAGAGAGAGAGTGAGTGAGTGAAAGAGAGAGAAAGGGAAATATTGTATTGTAGAGATTAAAAATGGATTACAAGGAGTAGACAATAGAGTGCTACAAAATGGCATTGAAACAATTTAGGTTTGGGATGACTGATAGATCCCTATTTATAAGTAATAGAGAACACTCTAGAATATTCTAGGTCATCCTAGAATGTAGAGTAACCTAGAAGGTTTCTAGAGTATTCTAGAAGGTTCTAGTGTATAGAACACTCTAGAATATTCTAGGTTATTCTAGAATGTAGAGTAATATAGAATATTCCTATGATATTAGATTATATATTCTAAAAACTATACATATGAGAATATTAATACAATGGTTAAGGATTTGACATGTGTACAACAAGGTCGTGGGTTCAAATCTTTTCGAGGCATGATGTGAGTGTCATCATGACACTATCCCCCTTCCGACACGTTTAGCCAATCGACCAAGTAATATAGCTTGTTGCGCACGATTTTAGAATCGAGAATGGCAACAACCTCAAATTCGGGTGCATCCAAGAACTCAACAGGTGGTGGGGGTGTCGTAAGACGACTTGGAATTGAACTTGCAGTATAAGGTTCCAAAAGGGATACATGAAACACCGGATGAAGACGCATGTGCGGAGAGAGCCCAAGACGAAATGAAACATCACTTATCTTACCATGTAAGGGTCAAAACATTGGTAATCCAATTTACTACAAGGCCGAGTGGTCTTGATGTTGTGTTGGAGAAGCCATACATGATCCCCAACGCGGAACTTTTTTGAGGAGTCTAGGCGATGACGATCCGCAAGTCTCTTGTGTGTAACTTGAGCATCATGCAAATTGTGGAGAATGGTAGCATGAATTTCTTGGAGGCAACTAAGACAATCCTTAGCAGCAGAGTTGGTAGGAACGTGTGGATGCGCATTCATCATCCACCGAGGATGACAACCCGTATTTGCTAAAAATGGGGAATATCCTATAGAAGAATGGCCTGAGTTGTTGTAAGCGAATTCAGCCAAGTGCAAAAAATCAACCCAATCATCTTGTTGATAGTTGATGAAACAACGAAGATATTGCTCCAAAGTCTGGTTGGTACGCTCAGTTTGGCCATTAGTCTCGGGATGATAGCCCGAAGAAAGCTTAACCGAAATGTGGAAAAGTTTGAACATGTGCTTCCAAAACTTTGAATTGAATTGTGGACCATGATCACTAATAACATCATCCGGTAGACCACGATGCCTAAATACCTCCCGCATAACGAGATCGACCACCTCTTGACTAGTAAGACTTTGTACATGGCAAGAAGTGTGCCATTTTGGTAAGTCGATCCACCACGGTGAGAATTGCATCAAAACCTTTTGAAACTGGGAGATCAGTACTGAAATCCAAGGATATAGACTTCCAAGGAATATCCGGAATGGGAAGTGGTTGTAGTAAGCCATAGGATTGGTGTCGAGAACTCTTTGATCAACAACATATATCAAAACTGCAAACATACTCAACAAAATGACGAAGGCGGGGCCACCAATTCTTGAGTTTTGCGAAATCAAAATAACCAGCCATTGGTGACTCATGGAAATGTTGTAAAACTTGTGGTCATGGGGGACCATCAGGAACATACAATAGGTTTTGCCGAAACAGAAAACCACCATGACAATAGAACTGACGATAATCATTACGAGAGTTTTTCAACTGTGAGCAAGAAGCACGATCCGGGACGATATGATCCAAAACATCCTTGGCGAATTCATCAGTGGCCATATGATCTCGAATGGAATCAAGAAGAGTGGAACCTTCAAGTGCTATTATGGCATTAACTACCATTAATCGTAGGCGATTAGGACCCAAAAGGATTTGTTTTTTATGCTCGAATGCAGGTTCCCTTGGACGAAGTTTCATATAGGAGTGCCAAGAAAGACCATCTTCTTTGCCTTGCTGCATCCCAGGGCGATATATGATGACAAAGTCGAAGTGAGTCAAAAATTGCGCCCACCGGGCTTGTCACCGACTCAAAACTCGAGCATTTTGAAAATATCTCAGGTTCTTATTATCGTTGTAAACAATGATCTGCTAAGAAGAACCTTCTAGAAAATGTCGCCATTGTTGAAAAGAATCCACAATTGCAAGAAGTTCTTTGTCATGGATCTCGTTGTTTACCTCTACAGCTTCAAACTTCTAGGAATAAAAGGAGACAGGTTGTAGTTGTCCATCATTTCCAGTTTGCGATAGGACACTCCTAGTGCAAAATCGGATGCATCGGCATCAAGGATGAAGCCTTTTGTTGGGTCGACATGTGCTAAGATAGGTGTCGTTGTAAACACTTGTTTTAAGCTTTCGAATGCCTCGGCTGCATCTGAACTCCATATAAATGGCTGATTTTTGTGTGTGAGTTGAGTGAGCGGAAGCACGACCTTGGAATAATCTTTAATAAATTTTCGATAAAAATTTGCAAACCCGAGAAAACATTGCACATCGCACACTGAAAGGGGCGTTTGCCACTCTAAAATTGCTTGTACCTTCATGGGGTCCATAGCGATACCATCTGATGATACAACATACCCCAAAAATTCCACTTGTTTCTGGCCGAAACTACACTTTTCTAATTTTGCGTAGAGACCATATTCTCAAAGTCGACGCGGTACTTGACGAACATGTTCATCATGCTCTTCTTGGGTCTTCGAGTAGATTAGAATATCATCCAGGTAAACTATAGTGAAGATATCGAGAAAATCTCGAAAAAATATCATTCGTCATATGTTGGAAAACTCCAGGTGCATTCGTGACACCGAATGGCATCACAGTATACTCAAAATGTCCATAGAGAGTGCGAAAAGTTGTCTTCCATTCATCCCCTAGGCGAATCCGAACTAGATTATATGCACTGCAAAGGTCTAACTTTGTGAAATATTTTGCTCCACTGAGACGTTCCAAAAGATTCAGGATTAACGGTAGAGCATATCTATTCCGGATAGTCACTTTGTTTAGCCCTCGATAATCCATGACCAACCAAAGAGTCCCATTCTTTTTCTTAACGAAGAAGATAGGTACGCCCGCAAGGGATCTAGAATGCTGAATGAATCCGTTTGCCAGATTCTCATCAATATATTCCCGCAAAGTCTCTAGCTCTACATGGGAGAGATTATAAATTGGGCCCCATGGAGGTTCTTTCCTTGGTTGTAAGTCAATAGGGCAGTCATATGGCCGATGCTCCGGCAATGTATTGGCCTTTACCTTATCAAAGACATCTGACAACTCTTTGTATTTCTCTGGTAGTTTAATGTCCGCTTCATGTAAAGTGGATCATGGAGTTGCTACTATTGCGAAGACGAACATGGTCTCGTTTCCCCCTTCCTCACGCAACTGTCATAGAGAGATGGTCGATAACTCAGGGGATCTAGTATCACATGTCGGAGAGAGGGATGCGGGGTTTGTGCTTTTTTCCCAGGTCTCCTCAATTGTTCTTTTCATCCAATCAATCTTCGGGTTATGGATTCAAACCAAGGGAGACCTAGCACTATTGGGTGTTCCGGACTGCGAATAATGTTGAAAAAGATTATGCTTGCCAAATCGCAAGGAACTATCCGAATTGGCTCGGACTCCTCGACTATATCTCTTGATGCTATGGGACAGCCATCAATGACTCCTACGGCTATTAGGCTTGGGACTTATTCAAGAGGATGTTTTGTGACAAGGCATATTCACTATCCATGAAACAAGAGTTGGCTCCAGAATCTAGGAGGGTAGAGGCTAGGACTCGATGACATGTAGATGTGGTAAGCTCGACTTGTGCAGAAAAAACTCGACTCGCTTGATTTGATGAAATGGAACCACGACTAGGAACTAACTCTACGTAGCTAGGATGGTCCAACCAAAGGGCTCCTATTTTGGCCGGACTTACTCGTTTAACACATCCTCTAATTGGCTCAAGACATCGAATCTATTTTCATGGCATAGACTATGAGGCTTACTTATGTTATTAGAAGTAGCAATGGAACTCCAAGTAGGGTTGTCATCGGCACTTACTTAGTATACTTGACGTCTAGGTTTATGTGGACAATTTACAGCTATATGTCCTAGACCGCCACAATACAGGCATAGTGTCATGGACATGACAACAGTCATGTCATGATTCGAACTCGTGACCTATTGTATTTAATCGATATGTTTTAACCAATACATACGACTCATAATCATGTTACCTTACTAGATTATTGTAGATTATCTATTCTACATGTAGGATTTTAGAAGCTTCTGGAAAGCTCCAGAAGCTAGAACATTCTAGAAGCTTGTGCATGAAAATGAGTTTTTGCATGGGCTACATTTAGAGCCCATAAACATGTATAAATACAGGGGTTCACCTTGGCCTTAGTCAAGGTGAACAAACTGTCATAGACAAGTAAACGAGGCTATATACTAAGAGAGTGAGAGAGAGATCATACAAAGTTGGTTTGCACCTTTGGTCAAAACATCATCGCCACTTCTCGATAATTTTCCTGATTTCCTACAAGAGTTTGAGGCGACATTTGGGGATACGGATCGACATCGAACAAGCCTTACCAAAATCTATTCATTACATCAAGGTAAGTGTCCAGTGTCTGTTTATGCATCTAAATTTAGACAATTGGTATGTGATGTTCAGTGGGATGACCAACCCCTTTGCGACCATTTTCGTCGGGGCATTCGAAGTGATGTTAAGAATCTACTACTAAACTTCCCGGAGCCGACTTCATTATCGCAAGCCATCAAGCAAGCAGTCAGTTGTGACAACTGCCTTTTTGAACTTTGACAAGAGGATCGGGCGACTTCCAAGTTGTCGCCCTTTCTCCACGTTAAACCTATGGTACAACCCCAAGTGACTACGAGATCTTCTCCAACGACATCGTTCAATGATCCTATGCCGATGGAAATTGATCGAGCTTGAGCCCCACTCACCAGAGCCGAACGACACCATCGACAAACCAATGGGCTATGTCTATACTGCGGCGTCTCTACCCATCTAATTCGTTTTTGCCCACTCAAAAGAAATCTGCGACAAGTCTATCGGGACAATCCAACTAGTGGATCCCAACATTCGGAAAACAACAATGTCCAACTACATTAGGAGCCATGCGGTTGGACAACAGACATACATGTTGCTCCCAAAGTTCTACTAATGACTTTTCCTTCGAGGTAACTCT
>NW_028230909.1:0-23561 GCF_043228905.1 Azolla caroliniana | reverse complement strand
GGAAAACACAAGGCAATGTCAAAGTTAGTTGCTTTACATCAACAAGTAGACAACCCAAACATTATTTCCACATTTAAAGTCAGTATTAAATAATACTCTTTAATAGAAAAGTTTGTATCTATGATATGGTGTGTGTGGGTAAGATATGAACACCCCATCACAGGATCGTACATTACTCATTACTACATAACTGTTAAAAGATAAATTTTGTTACCAAACCAAATTTTGATTTAGAATATTCTTCCTAAATCTTTTCCCACTTTAACTCTTAATCGTTACTGCTCACCTGCATGATCCAAACAAGTCCAGTTTAGTGCTAAAAAAATAGGGTATGAATGTTTTCACATATCTGTACAGGGAAAAGCAATTTAAAAACCCATATATCCACAGTTATCGAAGATTAGAGGATTTTAGACAATCTTACATAGTGATTAATATTATAATGCACGGTACAAACTTATAGAATTTAAAACTTAAACTAAATGTAGTTGTCAAGAATGTTAGTATCAGACGGAACAAGTAAAGCTCTGTGGGTGGACAAGGTACCTTGGATCTGGAACTGAACAAGAATGAAAATCGCATTAAAGTTGATTTAGCTGTCAGGAATGGACACAGCAGAGGAATCAAGAGAAGCTCAATAAGCTAAGAAAACAACCTGGAGGGTAGTACTGAGCAAAACTATGAAAAAGAGTTGTGTGATACAGAACACAACATACAATCTAGGGAGTCTAATAATGCCAGAGCATCCCTACGTGCTTCTGAGATCTCTCCATTCTGGATCAACGTATGTTACAAGATCTTTCGAAAACGAAAAGTACAATCTATGTGACTTGAGAATCTTATGTTCATAGCAGGATTCTTTAGTCACTTTCATTTTTATTTACCTTTTTACTTGGTTACATTTATTTTGTTTTGTTATTCTCAAAGACAAGACAATATTTTAAGATGTAATCTCTTATTCGGTCTTATAGGCCTTTAGCCTCATAAAAGACATTAATATATCTTTCTTTTCCTTTCACGACTTTCTAGTCATTATTTATCTCTCTCAAGATATCTGAGAATGAAGAGGGCGAAGTTGGACCTAAACTAGGGAGCATCAAAGATGAGTTACAAAAAGGGTGGGCAGGAGTCGTTAAAGTGGAGGTAAAGGCAGAACTCATCCAAGACAAAGAAATTGAAGTAACAACCTAGCAATATCAAAGCTGAACTAAAGAACAAATTGGCTACAGTACTCAAAGAAGAAGTAAAAATGGAAATTGAAGCAAAAGAGTCAAGATAGATGGAGGTTGCTACGAAACAGATGCAATGACACGGAAAGGAACTTGTGTAGAATACAATTGAAGAAGAGTGGAAGAGACATGAAAGATGACTCAATGTGCGAGTTGCAGACATCCTCAAGTCACCAAATGGCACCATTTCTTTATTTGACTAAGAATGGACACCAAAAAGCAAATCATACTACGGGGGATTGATACCCCATATTTTCCTTGATGATGAACTGATGAAGATGCAAATTGACCATAGAAACAATGTACATGACAATCATACATGTGCAAGGAAGGCAAGGACGATGGAGCACTCTGGACAACCTGGTAAGAATGGATGAGGTCAAAGTAGGACAAGACATGCTCCTTATTACAAAGATGCACCAAAGCTATGGGAGTTGGTAGTCGGTATACAGTTGAACCACTACACAAGTCTGGAGCATGCTCTTAGAGACACAAGTCTTATTCATTGTACTATGCTACTCCCAAAAGATCACAATATGAAGTGATTTACAACAATAAAGGAACCAAGAGAAACAAATAAATTGAATCGCCCTACAGGGTCCAATTTAAGGACATTATGTGATACTCAAGTCTAGACAAATTATTCCTCACAGGAGACTTCAGCACCAAGATGCAAAAAAGAGTGAACTATGACAATAAAGGAATCAAGAGAGATGAAGAAATTGAATCACCTTAACAGGGTCCTATCTGAGGACATTATACAATACTCAAGTCTAGACCAATTAATCCTCACAGGAGACTTCAACACCAAGATGCAAAAGAGATAAACCTATGACATGGAAACCTAGAGATGATGCACTTGATATCTTGGGACGGTGGAGTCCAGCTGTCTCAGGATCACACAACACAGGGTATGGAAAACATCTATAAGGGCCAGCATCTTAACACCACCTAGTTATCTATGACAACATGAACTGAAGGCAAGACTCTAACGGTTGTACACATTTTTCAATGGAGGCAGCAGGTGCATAATGGATTGTATCCTCAGGATAAGGGAAGACACCCAAACCATAAAAATGTCACCATCCCACCCCACTATATCAGCACCGGTCACACTTACTTTCTATAACCCTTGCCAACACACCATCACAACCACTTCCTCCCTCACCACCGGCCTCACCCTATGCACAAACATCCTCTTTATCCACGCGCTAGCACAAACATATAGTGAACATGTCCAACTGACTCTACATCTAGATCCAACCACATCATTCAATCCTCTCACCTCCCGCCTCTCAAATTTACTCCATACCTTTGCCATCAATAGATTTCCTTACCGCAGCATCCAAAGTTTTAGTTAATTTGAAGGTTTCTCTTCTAGATTTCCTCAAAATCAGCAAGTCTGTTCAACACTTGGAAAGGCCTCAATCCAAATAATTGGTTATATCCCACACTAGAATAAAAAAACTGCATGAGGTGTCAAAGTTCTTTTTTCCTCCTAATCATCATCACAATGAAGGATATCACTCACACTTGGTCTACGTTAAGTAAGTTTTGTTGACACGAAAAAGTCTATAGATTTTCTTCCAAGTTTATAGTAGAAAAGTACCTGTTTCAATCATTGCTTGATGGAGAAGAAAATAGTTGCTGACGGTTCCATGGATCCACGCACCTTTATACACAAAGATCATCAATTTATGCAATCATACACATAGATACATATATATATCCATCTCGATTCAATAATATGTAGAGGCTAAGATGGAAATCCAAAACGATGTACAACTTGAGAAAAGAGCCAGGAAAAAAACAGAAGGAAGTCAAAACAAAGAACATCAGAAATTCCAAGAGAAGTGAAAAAGATTGATTAACTTACCGGTACAAAGAGAGAGAGAGAGAGAGAGAGAGAGAGAGAGAGAGATGGTTCTGCAAATCAGAGATTTTGAAAGAAGAAATACAAACAAACAAACATACATACATACATACATATATGCATGTATCCGAAATCTCCGAAACCCCCACAAGCATACACATACACACATAGACATTTATGTGTATGTGCTCGTGACTAACTGCTACCAAATATTAAAGAGGGCAAGTGAGGGAATCGCGGAGAGGGACGGTACAGGTCACATCGCTGATGGCGCGTTCGATCTCCACCGTCCAAGATGGATAAAAAGCTGACAACGTCTGTCAGAAGGAGCCCGACTCTGCCACAGGGAGCCCGACTCTGTCAAAAAGGAGCCCGACTCTGTCAGAAGGAGCCCCGCTGTCAGATCACATCAGTAAGAAGGAGCCCGACTCTGTAGCAACAAACATCAAAAACTCCACAAAATTGTAAGTGTACAACAAATATTTTCCATGAAACTGACCATAAAATTTCTCAAAAAAACGTAAAGGTTCAAATAACAAGTCTTACATAAAATATTAAAATGTCAGATGTTGACAACCCTAAATTGAAATATACATATTAAGATTATGGCTCATGTCGGGATGATTGCAAGATGCAACCACAATTTTTACAACATGTAACATTTGAGTCCCTTGAAGTCAAGGTCAAGCCATCGCAACGCAAACACCGAACCTTCTCATGGTCAACCAATGGCAATCTCCTCCTAGCCCGACTAGCACCTCTTTGTAATTTTCCGGAGTGGGATTTGGAAGTGTTTGGGGAGCTGCCAATAAGTTCTTGCGAGATGTCTATTGTTGCACGAGATGTCTATTGTTGCTGCCAATAAGTTCTTGCGAGATGTCTATTTTCGACATACCTTTCCAATATTCTCTCTGCTTCTTTAAGTCGAGACCTTTGATCCCTACAATTCGCACGAGGTGCAAACCGACCACTCTCACATATTTCTTGTCGTTGCTTGTACCACTCTATTACCGTTCCTCCTATGCAAGTGCCAGTTTCACTGTCCCCGATTAAGACATGTAGAAGGTCGGTAATTGATCGGTTTATTCTTCCCCTCAAGGCAATATACTTGATAAACTGCCAATGTCTTTCCACAATATTGGTAGTGTCAACATGTCCATAGTTGAACATTCTACCAAACTTGGGCCAGAGTTTCCTCCACACACATGTCAAACCACAAATGTGTTTGGGACCGTTGCCCATTTACAACAATCCAAGATTGACGGTCTGTTGCAACCACATTAGTTATGGCATTATATGACGTCCAACATTTATCGATCACTATCGCATTTGGCCTCACCGTGGGCATCCTTGCGAATATGACTCTCAAACAAGTTTCTAATGCCACTTGCTCATGGTTTGACCCCTTATCAGAACTACAAAGCATGTACCATAATGGGATCCCAATTCCCATGGCATTGGGGGCAACTGCGGCATATAATGGTAGCCCAAATTGGTTTGTTTTAAATGTCGAGTCGATTGCCCAAGAGTTGTTTAGGGTCAACCGCTCACACATTTCCAACATCCATTGATCTTGAAGTATCAAGATAAATGGTTGTATGGCGGGAGATCCTGGTTCACCATGCAGGTAGGGTTGAACATGTGCCACTTTCCCAAGATCTCGGAGTGCATAGGCATGATGCAAGATCAAAGCCCAATCAACCTTAGTCATGGCACTCCCAATTTTTAACCTTAGTCATAAGATTGACATTGAGTCTTATTATGTCTTTGAAATGGATTGACATTGAGTCTTATTTATGTCTTTGAAATGGATTGACATTGAGTCTTATTTATGTCTTTGAAATGGATTGACATTGAGTCTTATTTATGTCTTTGAAATGGAATGACATTGAGTCTTATTATGTCTTATTATGTCTTTGAATTGGATTGACATTGAGTCTTATTATGTCTTTGAAATGGATTGACATTATGTCTTACTATGTATTCTTTACGTAGGGACCGAAGCACTCTTTCTATATACTTACTCTTTATTGGCCTTTCTCAAAAACCATTGCCTTCACTACTTGTCAATAAGCTATTAGTCTTATTCTTTTGACACCCAAAACAATTCCAATATACAACCAAAATGATTTTCATATACAACCAAAATGAGATTCATACACAACCAAAATGAGATTCATATACAACCAAAATGCGATTCAAAAATTGATTCATATTCAACCAAGATGAGATTCATATACAACCAAAATGAGATTCAAAAATTGATTCATATTCAACCAAGATGAGATTCATATACAACCAAAATGATTTACATTGAGTCATATACAACCAAAATGATTTACATTGAGTCATCTACAACCAAAATGATTTACATTGAGTCATCTACAACCAAAATGAGATTCATATACAACCAAAAAGATTTACATTGAGTCATATACAACCATTGCAAAATGACTCCACGTAGTCATATGCCCAAAGTCCTTCGTGCCCATTTTGCCATGATTTTCCGAAGGAGCTCCACGTCTTCGAATCCAAACCATTGCTCCTTACCCTACAATTGAAGATGCCATCAACAAAAACAAAAACAAATGCTCAAATTCAAATCTCATAAATACTTACAAATTGATCGGACTCAAATCCTTGAATCAACTCCTCGACCAACATGCGAATAGTTTGCATCACGTAATACCCACAATCGGTCCCATTAGGTTGGGTTGGTTTATCATCCATGTGGATGCCATCTCCCCTACTGTGATCAACGAACATAGTTGTATCTCCGACAAGAAGACCGCTACATCCAGTCGTCGGCATGCCACCTGATACCTGTTTATTAGGCTAGATTAGTAACTACTAAACAAACATGATGTTAACTATTGATATCATGCCCCCAGCATAACAACATACCTGGTGAACTTATTTCTTGCAGAGTTATCCCATGTTTTCGAGATTGTCCCTGGACCAACAAAGACAATCCCAATGTCTGCATCCTCATCTGTGTCAGATGATGTAATGAACTCCGAATTACATGGGTCCACTTCTTTCCTGCGGATTTGGATTTTCGGCCTCCTTGCTTGTTGCATTGTCGATTCTGACAGTTGGTCTTGACCACCATCGATCTCGACATGTGCCTCATCCTTTGGTATGGGAATTCCATGACTCTTACACTACAATTCATACATAAGATTCACACATAATCATAAGTTTTAAACTCACATAAGATGCACACAAAATCATAAACCATACTTACATAATCTTTAGACGCATCCGCAATCTTCAACCTCACTTTTGCCATCCTATGCTCCTTTCCCTCGTCATACCTGGCCATTTGTTGGCTAACGAATTGAGCAATGAAATCAGCCTCCTTGCATGTTCGAAGTGAGTCCGGAGTGGCTTTGAAGATTTTTATTGCTCTTGTCCTCAACTTCCTCATGTGTGATTGGCGTGATCTATTATACTTGAGCTCCGGATCCAAAAAACGATTTATTGATCGTTGTCTTTCGTATTCGCTGAAGAATGATGTGGCTGTACTCCTCATGGAGGTCGATTGCTCTTCTTCGTCTATCTTTAGCCCCCGAGGCAGTATTACATGGATGCCATGTGCCTTCTGTAAATGGGCCTCCATGTCCGCTTTTTTTCGAAACCATCTCCCCTCTTTTCTACACGAATCTCCCACAATACAGGTGCGACATTTGATACCTGTTGAGTCTCTTCCACACTTGAAGAGGGACATAGGGTCCACTACAACAATGGTGTCACATTTGCATTAGAAAAACCCAAAATATGCTTACATCAATAATGATTATAAGAATGGACATAAACTCACCATTTACTTTGATATCTTCAACACTTGGACCCACGTCATGCATGGGGTTCGTATCCATGCTCGAGTCTTGAGTAATGATGTTTTCAGCCTCCGTATCATTGGATTTGGGGCACCTAACACCCTTTCTTACATAAACCCTAAACCAACATTCAAGTTAGCACACAAACATTATTATTTATACACAATATAAAGTAGAGAAATGATTCATGCCATACCTCCCTTCATAGGGTATTGTTTCACCCCAATCTGCATCAAAGTCTATGAAGATCTTGGACCGACTAGCCATCTGTACAAAACATTTTTAGAAAGGCATTCATTACATTACTATTATTTAGGGAGAAAAAACGCAAAGAATGTATACAAGATTTTAGATTTGACATTCAAATGTGGGCATAAAAAAGAGCCCAATAATGCATGAATCACATGGGCAAATTCAAGCATTCAAATGTTGGCAAAATCAAAATCATACATGTATTCAATCATACACAACCCATGGGAGATCTTAAATGCACACATACATGTATTAAATCACAGCCTATAGAAGATCTTAAATACACACAAACATGTATTCAATCATACACATGCACACACATTCGCAGCCCATGGAAGATCTAAAATACACAAATACATGTATTCAATCATACACATGTATACACACACATTCCCAAATAAATGTATTCATCATACAACAAACACACACATTCACAGCCCAAAGAAGATCTTAAATACACACATACATGTATTCAACCATCACACACAGAAATGTATTCAATCATACACACACAGAAATGTATTCAATCATACACATGTATACACACACATTCCCAAATAAATGTATTCAATCATACAACAAACACACACATTCACAGCCCAAAGAAGATCTTAAATACACACATACATGTATTCAACCATCACACACACAAATGTATTCAATCATACACACATACATGTATTCAATCATACACACACAGAAATGTATTCAATCATACACATGTATACACGCACATTCCCAAATAAATGTATTCAATCATACAACAAACACACACATTCACAGCCCAAAGAAGATCTTAAATACACACATACATGTAACCCTAAACCCATCACACACACAAATGTATTCAATCATACACACACAGAAATGTATTCAATCATACACACACATACATGTATTTAATCATACACATACACACACAAATGTATTGAATCATACACACATACATGTATTTAATCATACACACATTTATGGTACCTATTAGAAGCAACCCTAAACCTAATAGAAAGAATATGATACCTAATAAAAACCAAAACCTAATAGAAGGAATATGATGCCTACCTCTGGACTGCAGGTGCTCGCAGTGCCTCACCGGAGATGTTTGCAACGAGTGCTCGCAGATAGGTGGTGCGCCTCGCTCAAGAACCCTAAACCCTCAAACCCACGAATGACAGAAAATGACAGAAAATGACAGAAAATGGGTTTTTATACTTCCTTGAACATGAATGAGAAGGGCTCCCTTTTGACAAAATGGAGCCATTCTTTAATGAGTCGGGCTCCAAGGGAGCCCTTCTTTAATGAGTCGGGCTCCAAGGGAGCCCTTCTTTAATGAGTCGGGCTCCATTTTGCCTGAATGGGTTTTTATACTTCCCTGAACATGAATGAGAAGGGCTCCCTTTCACAAAGTGGAGCCCTTCTTTAATGAGTCGGGCTCCATTTTGTATGAGCCGGGCTCCCTTTTTACGTGGCGCGCTTTTTCGCGCCTATTCCACATCCATCTTGGACGGTGGAGATCGAACGCGCCATCAGCGGTGCGACCTGCACCGTCCCTCTCCGCGATTCCCTCACTTGGCCTCTTTAATATTTGGTAGTAGTTAGACACCACGATGTGTATGTATGTATGTATGTATGTATGTATGGAAGGATGGATCACACTTCATGCCTGGATCCTCGTTGCAACGCCTTCATCAAGTACATAATTAAATACACAATCAAAAGCAGCAGCTGGGAGATCACCTTATTTCTTCCTGTCAGCTCACAATCGTTGCTTGCATCTAGGCGTGTCTGGAGATTGCAGACAAGGAATCAAAGGAAAGCAAATCCTTCAAACACTTCTTCCGCCATGCCGCAGAGATCAAAATCGGCAGTGCTTGCTTTGTGTAAACCCTAAACCGTGATTCTAATGTATGTTTAAGAGCCTGACAGTTCGTTGAAACCCTAAACCGTGATTCAAATGTATCGTTTACAGCCTGAAAGTACTAAATCTCTGAGTCCTTGATGCATTTTTTTTATTTTTTTATTTTTATTTTTTATTATTAATTATTATTATTATTATTATTATTATTTATTATTATTATTATTTATTATTATGTCAGCATTTTGTTTGTCTTTTTCTATCTTGTGTGCAAATAATTTCTACGAATTTTAACGCCCCAAGTTGTGTGTAACTTCATTTTATGTAGATATGAGCCCAGTTTCACCTCAAACCGAACCGAACCAAACCGGTAAGCCATGGTTTAATGGTTCCAAAATAAATATTTGGTTTGGTTTGGATTATTAGCCCTACAGGCCTTATTCGTTCGTTCATTGGCCAAGTTAATCAAGTTCAAGAGAAGAACGGTTTGGTTTGGTTCTAAAACTCAGATTTATCGGTTTATAAGTTTAAGTAGTTTGGTTTAAAGGTTTATTGGTTTTTGGTTAACTTTATTTTCCTTAATGCTTATTTAATTTAATGGTTTAGTTAATATTTTTTATTTGATTAACTTAACTTAAATGCTTATTTAATTTAATGTAGTTTTGTTTATTTAGTTTTTAATTAGTTTAACTTAAATGGTTCGGTTTAAATGGCTTGACAATCCATTAACGGTTTGGTTTGGTTTGGTTCGATTTCAACGCAAAGAAACCGAATTGGCTTCATATCTAATTTTGTGTGCAAACTTTGATGAATTTTGTTGTCTTTATCTTATGAAAATTTGAAAATTGGAGGGTGGGTGCGACTTAATGGAAAAGGAATAAGCTTATCAAGCGTAGTTTTCAAAGCAAATATTGGTGGAGAAAATGAGAACTCAACATGATTTTCATTTATCGATCATGTAGGGTCACGACCAAATGGGAACTTGTTTGGGTACTACTAAGCCATGCTAGTTTGTTATGAAAAAGGTCATAAGCTTCCTTCCATATATAATTGCATGTCACTTGCAATAAATGTGACATGGTATTGCTAGAAATGAGATGTCTTTCAATGACATTTGCATGCATTTTGTGATGGTTCATTGTGGCTCAAACCCCACTAACATACATATGTGAGAGTGTTGGAGTCCTAAAGTTGTTAGCACGATATCAACCTAAAACCAGGACGAGTTTTTATGATAACCATCAATGGTGATTGCAAAGCATAGGATTCAACACTACGTCATCATGGTTATATGTATTTAAATTCTAAAAAATTGTGAAGATACTTGCATGACGCTATATAAGCAATACTTTGCTAGACATAATGCCTTCACATTGGGCTCGAACACAATGTCTTTTTTAAGTTACAATGTCGGAATAAAGAAAAAAAGTCTATGATAGCCCACAATCTATTAAGAGCCACAACCCAATACATTTACTACCTTTACAAATTTAAAAACCTACATTTTATTAAGAGCCACAACCAGTGTTGGGCAAAGTCTCTAGCCCCTACCGGAAATTTTCTTGGTTTTTAGGATCTTAACCGAAATTGAAAATTTTTAACCGGCCACTTTCCTACAAACGATAATGTCAACCGGAACATGTTGAAAAAAACTTTTTAGCGCATACCAAATCAAATAAAAAAATGTTTAGAACATACCAAATCAAATAAATTGCAAAATTATGGATCCAAATATATATATATATTTCAAAAAATGTTTACAAACTTTGTAAACTCGCATAAGCAACATTTTAGATCAAATCCATGTATCAAATCTATTAAAAAATAAAGAAGAAAGCGGAAGGCTCACACACACATGCAAATCCATGTATGTAAATGTAAAAGAAATTGAGGGAACAAATATATTGCAAACAATATTGAAGGAAAAGATCAAGAGAAAAAAAGCGACGTCTATATTAAAACAATATAACAATACAAATGCAAGGTAATAATGCAATATACATGCATCCTTGTGATTTATTCTTGTCTATTTTCATCATCTTTTTGTGCTTTTTTTGTGCTGAGATAATTTGTTGTACATAATTTCCGCCCATTTTTCAACCTATCCTCCACTACATGTGTTTGAAATACATGTTAATTCTCATCTCAAATTTGTTGATTCATCTAGTTATGTTGTCGTTAGTAAATAGTATGCCAGATTTGTCTAATTTGAAAGGGCATCATTTCACTTTGGAATTCAAAGATGTTTTGTACCAATGTTTGTAGATGGTTCTCCATACTCAAATACATTTATGGAGTCACTTTGGAAGCAGTATTATACATACAATTGAATGCAACTTTCATTGCTCCTCTGGTATACTTCCGTGTACATGTACCATGGTACCATGGAGGTCTTGAATAATCAACATTCTATCAAGGTTTACAGATAAACCTTAGTCTGCAAAAAAGAACTTTAAAGCATCTCGATTTCCTGGTTATTCCTCGAAAGGGATGGAAATCAACACAATGTTATCAACAAACATATATAGTGCATCATCAGCAAGCACCCAATATCCTATATAAAGATTGAAGAGAGTATGTGATAATGGGCTCTCAAGATTCGAGCAATTGGACGTCACATTGTGTTGGTGTTTCTCCAACAATCCTAGAAACACCATCATGCAATAATGTTACAACTAGCCCGACCCATGGAAATAACGAAACCCACATGAAAATTCCTCTTTCAAGAGTATATCAACATGACCTTCACACCTCAACAACGTTAAAGTCGATGAAATATCATAGTAACCCCCTGATGATGACGAAGAAGAGCAAATCTCTTTCCACACCTAGTTCCCTTACATCTTCACAACTTCATGTTCACCCACTAAAAAGAATCGCGAAGATTCAACCCTCTTCTCCAATGCACATACTTTGTGATGATCCCACATCCATGAATACCTTTGACCAATTGTTCCCATTGGCCAAGCCCAATAATGTCTCATCAAGAAGGATTAAGTTATTAGATTACATGGGGTGTTCACCTGGTTTGTCTAGGTTAGAACGACAATATTTATGTGATGAATATCAAGATAAGGTCCCGAAGGAACATTTATCTTATAAATCACCTTTGGGCCAAATTAGCACACTACAACCTTTTCAAGGTTGGGAAAATGTCAAGGAGGTTAATGAACTTGATTTAGATGCACTTAACACAAGCTTTGGCGATCATCTGTTAGAAAAAGATAGCAGTGTTGGTACTCAAAAATCAATGTGTTACACATGAGAAACCAAGAGAAAATGAGGACATAACTAATGTGGAGCCAATTGTGATCAAGGCTTTAATGTTAGTCAATGGTGGGCTTAAGAATGAGATCTATGCATTAAAGGAAACAATTCACACTAAAAAAGATGATGGAGGTTTGGTGTTGGATGAAAATATGGCTCATGTGAATGAGCCCCAAAAAGTTTCAATAATATTACTCGATATCGATTGTAAGAAGGAGAAACAACATCCAACTTCTTGTGTGCAGGTACTAGAGTATATTTATGTCTTTATTTCTAATAACGTATCCTTTCTTTTTGTTAATTTCATAAATTTTAATATATAGGGGTGCTAGCCAATGTTGGGCAAAGTCTCTAGCCCCTACCGGAAGTTTTCATGCTTCTTATGATCCTAACCGGAATTTAAAAATTTTAACCACCACTTTCCTACAAGCAATAATTTCAACCGGAGCATGTTGATTTTTTTTTTGCACATACAAAATCAAAAAAATAAAATCAGCACATACCAAATCAAATAAATCAACCAGAACAACTACGTCAATCACTCTAGTAAAATGCATATCAAGTTTAAAGAATTAAACAATGGACGAGAAGTTGTTTGGCCCATGTCAATGATTATATTTGGAATTCTATATGTAGCATCCAAACTCATGAGTTCATTGTCAGACGAAGGAATATAAACCCACTTTCGTTGGAACTAACCATAATGAAATATACTATGGGAGCATAATTTTTGGGATCTCTATATGCCATGACAATTATTCTCTTCCATAAACCACTTGACTAAGTTTGCTGATTAACAAGATTCATAACATTTAGGTAATTGAATGCGGATATGGATATACAAATGCTTGTTAACGATCTTCCACGTCCACCAAATTTTTTTTAACTCCAGGGTTCTCCCTAACCCAGATTTTCATTCTCAGTCTCTTGTGCAACATTATGATGGGGAAGAAGGGCGTCGTGGTATTTGCCAGGAATGACATGACCATTACCAATGGTAATTTAAATTTTAAATAATAATGGTGGAGAGTACTGGTCATTAAATAATAAGCATACTAGTAATCCATAGATTCATTGATTCATCTACTACCCACTACAAATTATGTGTTCCTTCTAGTCATTGCAGGTCAGATGTTTCTACTTCCAATACCACCACCACCACTAATACTAATACTAATACTAATACTAATACTAATACTAATACTAATACTACTACTAATATTGACCCTCGCTACGGAGTCGATAAACGATTGGTTCCAACAGGTCCCAACCCTCTCCATAACTAATTCTCATATCTAACCCAACCTCATCCTTATACAGTCTCCTCCCTAAAATGCATCAATCATATCCTCTCCTAATGCCTATCATCATCGATTGGCAGATTATTATCTTGACATTGGCTACCATGACCACAAAGCTCTGTCTCTCTCTTCTTTTTCTCAGAGGAGTTTGAAGATGATATGCATGTTATTGATCAAATGCCACAACATCGTGTCAAGATGACCACCATTGGGTTTTTTTTAATGTCTTGGGTGCTGAAGCATATACGATGGGGATCAGATAGACAAACAAAGAACAGAGAAAAGATTCAAACACAGAAAAAAACAGATAGAAAACAGAGAGAATTCATAAGCAGAGAAAGAAAAACAGACAAGATACTTACTTCAGAATCGAACAGCAGATTGTGGTGCAATCAGTCAGAAGCGAAGCGACAGGGATCAACGAAGAAAGAGGAGGAAAAGAAAAGCTTTGTATGTTTTTTTTCTAATTTATATAAATAGCCGGTTCATAATATATGAACCGCCTAAGCCGGTAAACCGGTCCCGGGATCAATTCCGGCTTTTTTGTCTCACACTTGTGCTCATCATTATAATTTATAATTAATTTAGACGTTCTTTTTTGTTAGATTGGAAAATTTCTCAATGGGAGCTATGCTACTAGTGTTAAAAACGGTTTGAAGGCAATTCTATTTGATTAGAATCATCTCATTTTCTAGAAATCATCCGTCAATGAAACTCCCTTTCTTGATCCATTTCTGTCTTTCATATTCCCGATTCATTCTCACTATCAAAGAGAGTAAAATCAACATAATAACATCTAATCCTATCAAATCTCACTATGTGCCTCTAAGGTATTATTGTCCACGAATTTTTATTTTATTTTATCTCATTCACTAAAACATACAAAGTTTCAAGCTTGCCAATTGGAAATATTTATGGAGGAAACAATATCTTCTCAAACTATACCGAAATTTTGGTGGCTCTATGTAAACTCACTCGTGTGCTCCTAGAATTTCCTATATATTCCAAAACGTTGTAGAAGAATACTCTTAAGGTGAGTGCAACTAAAAGTATTTCCATATCATCTTTTGATGAATCCAACGGAACATTTCAAATTGATACGACAATAAACACCCCAATGTTTTTTGTAGTACTCACACATAACCAATTATTGTTTTTTTGAGCTTGTCTTCCACCTAGAACTTAATACGAAAATGAAACTTAACATATTAGTAAAGAAAATCAAAGCCATTGATAGCTTTGTTGGGTTACATGTCCTCAATGTACACATTAAATTATCAAGCTACAAATGTTTGAGAAAGCTATTGATGAAAGTCAGAATTATTTTTTATCAATGGAGTAGATTACAATTACTTTGTGGATTCTTGTTATGCTAGACTACCCATACCAAACACATGGATAGCACCATAATCTTCTCATTAAGGACTTTATGTCAATGTAATCTTCTCAAGAAATTGTTACCATTGTCACTACTTTAAGGACATTCATTGCAATCTTCTTGTTAAGGACTACTTGCCAATCTACTTGTATCGATGTAGCCTCCTCAAACTCTTCTTACCAATGTAATCTTCTCAAGGCCTACTCGTCAATCTATGCTTATTAAGGACTATGTTTCAATGTAATATTCTCAAGAACTTCTTAGTAATGTAATCTCTTCATGACTTCTTATCAATGCAATCATTTGAAGTACTCCTTACTAGTGTTATCTTCGTAGGGACAAGTTATCAATGTTTCTTATTAAGGAATTCATATCAATACAGTCTTCTTATGACAAACTTTGTACCAATGCCATCTTCTTATTAAGGGCTTTGTGTTGATGGTATCTTCTTATTGAGGACTTCGTATCAATGTAATATCAATGTAATATCAATGTAATATCAATGTAATCTTATTCTTAAGGACTTTATATCAAAATAATCTTCTTACTAAGTACTTCTAATCAACGTAATCTTCTTAAGAATTTCAAAACGCGTGTAATCTTCTATATGACATCTTATCCATGTAATTGTCGTGAAGGACTTATTCAATGGAATCTTCTTGAAGAGCTAACTTATCAATGAAATGTTATTTAAGGACTTCTTAGGGATGCAATCTTCTCAAGTTCTTGCACATACTAGCGAGGTTAACTCTATGGCCTCTTGTTATACACACGCTCTTCAAAACTTCCGAAGGTTTGCTCAACAAGTGGAAAAGACCTCCTCGTTCTTGCTTAGCAAACCCATCTCCCGAGCTTTGCAAAGAAGGGTACCTAATTGAAGAAAACTAGAATTGAAATATCTCAAACATAAACCAATTTGACTACATATTTATATTTATTATACTTGGGGAGAAAAACACCAAAACTTCCAACCAAGGGCATTTGGGGAGATAACGGAAATTCTAGAAGGGCATCCCGGGAAATATGAAATAATCGAGAACTCGGAAGTTTCTCGCCTTATAGATCAAACGAACAGTGACAACTTGGGTCTCGAATATGAGGCGAGAAACCTCTCAATAATATATCACTTACCGTGTTGCCTCTCCATTTGCATCTCTCTCCATGCCAGAGAATGAGAATAAGTTCTGAAAACAAGATGCAATTTGAAGGATTGAGATTGTGATAACAGATGAATCATGCAAAAAGATCAGCTTTTTCTTTATTATATCAGGATTCATAACATCCCTACCGTCGAGATCGATACGAGAATTAACAACCAAGTGGTGAAAGACCATCATCTTCACTATGATGAATCCTTTGGTGCTCTAAAACAAATGAATGGAATTTACAAATAACAAGGGGGGAGGTACCCCTCCTTGTGACTGCAGTGTTTGTATATATATGTATATATATATATACATACAAGAGTGGCTCTAGGTTTACAATGTGCTGAAAGTTCCTAGGTATGTCAAGCAAACCAGTAGATAAGACCTAATTAATGGCATGTAAGCAATCGAAATGACATTGAATTGACAAATGCAAGGAATGCAGCAAAAAAAACCAACAAACTTAACAAGATATGGAGACTTCACCTTGAAGATTGAGGAAAATAAAGGCTGCCGTCTTCGTTGTTGTCCCTGCTCTTCCATTTTATCTCTTCTTCTAGCATTTCCCTTGATGTCTCGCGAATGTTGACCTATTTCTTGCAATAATTTCAAGTCTCTATTCTCTTTCCTCAAAGAATCCATGACTTGTTCCATGGTTACCCTTTCTTCTTCAAGTGCCTTGAGTCTTTCCTTAAGTTGATATATATTATTAACTCCATCATCAACAATATTGTAGCATTTGATCTGTGAGCATTTCGTTGAATCGATTGCTGCAGAACTATAATCTATGAGTGGACGATTTTTGTGGGGTAATAGGATTGCTTCCATTCCTTCCTCTTCAAATCCTTTATCCGTTGTAATTTGTACTAGGCCATTACCATCCTTTTCCCTCCTCGTGATCAATCGATCTTCTTCAACATTCGAATTAGACTGGTGATCAACAAATGAGGTCAAGTTAGATGCTCCATTCTGAATTTCATATACATCGTGGACACCTTCGCTAACATTCTCTTCCGCACGATCAAAACCTTTGGTGCCAATATCCATACTATAATATCCTCCAATATAACTATACATATACTCATTGCTTGGGTCACGATTAGTTTCTTCATCAATTGAAGGACATGATGACCGATGTTGTTCCATTACATTCTTTTCCACATCCTTATTTATCATCACCCTCTCATTATAATTAGAATAGGGTAGTGAGCAATTTGACAAATCTTGTGGATGTAATCCAAGTTGGTATAGCTTCCCATTGAAAGAATGGTTTTGCAATAACTCTTCTTCTTCTTCTTCTTCACAACTTGATGAATTGGTGGTCCATCTTATTAATGGATCAATATCACTACGGCATTGATCCCTTTCAGAGTTCATCCAATTAAGGATTATCTGCTCATGATCGAGAGCTTGATTGTGTTGCTGCCAATAGTGAACAAATCTCTCCTCAAGTTGTTTCAGACGATCTAAAATCATCGATACAGTAGAATTACTCGGCTCAATCTCCTTTGCACCATTTTGCATTAAATCATGAGAATCCACATACTTTTCATGTGCTTTCTGTCCTAACTTCTCCATAAGAAGACGAAGAAGAAGAAGAAGAAGAAGCTCATTTTCCCTTCTTATGCTATCTTCCTCATTCCCTTCCATGAGCAACATTTCTACTAATTCTCTGCTTCCCTCAATCTTCTCTGCAGATCCATCGCAATATTCCGACATCATCATGAAGTGCGAGATTCTTCGATACAATGCCTCGATATGTTCCCGCAAGCCTCTGGATTCCTCTTCTTTCTCGAGAAGCACATGTTTCAGGAGATCCATAGCTTCCCGTGCGTGTGTTTCTCTCTCTTCGGCATCGCATCGGCACCGCCGAGCTTCCATTAGAGCTGTCGCTTTCTCTTCCTGGAGCCGTGAGATCATCGCCATCGCTTCGATTGCAGCGGTCGAGGCTGCCGCCCTCTCTTCTGCGAGCATGGTCTCAAAGTAGAGCCTGTGAGGGCTTTCTTCTTGCACAGACAAGTTATGAGCTCTGTCAGGAGGAAGGTTCTCTTCACACCCTGGTAATGTCTGAGCTTGTTTGTGAAGTTCTTCTTCTTGCTCTGATCGACAGGCTTCTTCCCAATCTCTCCTTGCAACTCCTTCTCTCTTATACTTTCTTCTTCTTCTTCTTTCTTCTTCTTCCTCTTCTCCTCCTCCTTCATGAGCAGAAACATCATCATAATTATTGCTCATATGCTTTATCCCATCCTCCATCCTCCTCCTTCAGACGACTCTGTGTTCTTTATTTCCATGGAGATAATGCTCTCGACATTATTAATCTGTGAGAAAAAGACAAAAAAAGAAGAAGGAAAACATCCTCTATGTCATCCATCACTCATAACATGAAATCTTTGAAAAAAGGCGAGGAAATTTTTAACAGAGGATAATTCAAGAAGAGGGTTTCTTTATAAAATGAAGAAGAGGCAGCATCAGAGCAGGTCCTGATGAATAAATAAAATAGAATAAAATTAAATTCAAATACCCCAAATGCGTTATACTGGAATTTTATTAATAAAACCAGATTGTGTAACGGAGAAGACTAATGTTAAGCAGAGGATTAGAATGCAGAGAAAGAGAATGAAAAAGAAGATGATAATGCATTGATCGGAAGCAAAGAAAATGTGGACCAAAATAATTTAAAACAAATTAATTAGCCGACAAAATCCAAAATACAAAAGATTTAGGTCAGCAGAGAAAACAAACAAGATCGCCCAAACAATATTTTATACCTGTGGAAAATTTAACCAATGGAATTATGGGTTTGCTTTGACATGATTCTTTCAATACTGAGCCAGAAAAAAAGAATGAAGGAAATAAGTAATGGTATATAAGTATGTCATAGGTCAGATAAGGTTCTGGCTATTGAAAAGCTCGGAAATGAGAAAGCAAGGAATGAATCGAATAAAGAAAGTGTCGCAGAGAAGAATTTCGAAGAATAAGCAGAGTGTGTGTGTTCTCGAACCGTTTTTTGTTTTGTTTTATACGAACCAACAAAAATGAGAGACAGAGGAATTATGAAGAGGAAGGAGAAGGCGCCTCTTTGGAGATGAAATGAAAGGCTTCTTATTTATTCATCTTCTTTTATACACACAAAACTTACATATATACATATCTCTTATTATTTATACATATACATACATATACATATACATATGTACATATATATGTATTATGTATACATATATAAACCCCTCTCTCTTCTTCACACATAGATAGATGTCTTACTACTACTATCATTAGCCCTACTTTATCCTCACCCAATGAGACGACGACAACAAACAAACAAACAAGAGCATCTCGATTGGTGGTCTCTCCGAATTGTTGGCGCAGATTGTCCACCCTCTGTCTCCATCTATGTCTCTGTCTCTGTCTATGTTTATGTCCATGTCCATGTCTTTGTCTATGTCTATATGTAGATTCATTCTCACTCACAACTACTGCTGGTGGCGACGTTACCATCATCATCATTGTTATTGTTTACCTTCTTCTTGTGTTCGTCATTTGCCAGTTCTCTCGAGACTTGACCCACCAAACCACTCTGCCCTATCTCTCCTTTAATATATACTTGTAAGCACCCTTGTCTAGCCATCGAAAAGTATATCAATCATCTACCTTGTTGGTTGATAGATTCTATCGACGCCAATGTATCTATATTTCTTGTCTTTATCACCCATGGAAAATCATTATCATTGCTTGTTTCTTCATTTTTGTATCCCATAATTGGCTTCAATTGTTGGCATCCTTGATGTGAATATTTAAGGTTGTAAGAGACTTCAATTGTTTTGCTCATACACAAACCTTTTGTGTATTTTCGCAATATGTGACATGTTACATGAAGTTGAAGAAGGTCTTTACACCTTCGATTTACAAAGCATTTTCTGAATATGCCACATGTACATGAAATTGAAGGTCGTTACATTTTTATGATGTTTCACATTCAATCGGCTACCTCATCCAGCTTGATATTCCACATGTTGCTAGATGTTGGCAAGGCTAAGCCATGCATGCCACATCACAACATTGCTCCTTGAAACTTCGCCCAATCATATATGATTTCAAGTCTCGACAAGAGGGTCATAACTATCTTCAATAGTGCAACCTCACTAACCTGATTGTACATTGACACCCATGTAACATGTCATCATTGGTACATTAGTTGGATTTGGATTTGAGCATTTTCCTATAGTAATATTAGAACAAGTGTTTACTTTGAAATGGTGATCATATCTTATGCTATGCATCAAATGCTACATATATTTCCCATGTGTGAAGCTATGAATTCTTTGTGCAAGTTGCTTGCTTAACATGTAAGCGAAACTTCTATTCTATCAATTTGAATTGAAACATAGGGGTGACTGGAATGAATGTTAAGACTCAAGCTAACTTATTTGCTAGCATAGCAAATGCTACTACCTAGACTAAACAAATTGATCATATTTATGTTAATAATAATGTGCATGCCAATGATATTGAACATATAATGAGCAATGACAATATAAACTTTGATTCTTTATATCTAATTGCATATGATCATGCTCTTGCATGATAGGGTTCTAGGTTGATTAATAAACATAATCTTAGGCAAAAATACAAACAAAACTTGTACATTTGCAAGATCTTTTTAAGGGTGGAATTTGTGAGACTTAGTTGTGTTGCATAAACCATTAAGTGTTGAAGAGAATGCATGCTATACATAATAGTCTTTCCATTTGCACATGAAAAGTCACTAGAGTGACCATTTTCTACAACTTAACTACCATAGGTTAACTTAGAGAAAATGAGATTTTTATTCAACATTAACATCCACAACATGGTTAGGTTGGGCTTAAATATATGCACATAAATTTCGTTTTGTTCTCAAACAACGTTAGTGCTCCTATAATGGCCACTTTCTCAACCATAGAAACCCTTTCTATTCAACGATACCTTTAGTCTTCACAGTCACAACATTTGGTATAAAGAGCACCATACAACTACGTTGATGTTGATTATTGTCCATGTGGTTTCCATTCTCAAACCCATGAAACATGGTCATGTGTCTAACAAGGGAGAAGAAAGGTCTAACTAGCCTTTATCCTCATGAACAAGAATGTGATCACCAAATTCCTTGTTTTTGTTGCTCATTTAGGATGTACTACCAATTGTTAAGGAGTTGTACTCTTGTTAGCATTACTTCCATATGAGTAGGTCATGCAATATTTATGAAGTTCCCTAAAAACTTATCATTTTTTTGTCATTGGCTAAACTTATTTGGCTTTTTCAATTGCCTAGTTAATGTTCTGTTACTTTTAAATAAACAAGTCAAAATCATGTTGTTCCATTGAAAAACATGTTTTCTACCAACATTAAAGAGCTCATCATCGTTGTGGACCCTAGAACAATAATTCCTAAATTACGTATCAAATCTTGTTCTATTAGTAAAAGAATTGTGTGTATTGCATCAACATGTATGTGACAACAATCCATTTGAATGTGTGATCTATGACTCCATTCTGATCGTAAAGTTCATGCATGCCACATCTGCAAACTGTCCTCCAAGGAAAGATTCCTTATCATCAACCTATTTCTCGCATGTGCATGTATACTTCCATAAAGGAAACATCAACCTATTTCTCGCATGTATTGCATCGACAAATAGGTGCAAATCATGTTTGTAATCGTAAATATTCATGAAGTTAATTTCAAATCCATATGTATAGTGCAAGTTCAATGTGTGAGTCAAATTGATCATGCCGGTGTTGGTGTTTTAAAATGCATACTATGTTAGTTTGATATTGGGTGTACACGGTTGGGTTTGAACACCTTGATGTTCTTTTTGTAGAATGGGTGAGGCCAGGTTTCATTTGACATTTGGTATTATGCTTGATGAGTCAAGATCACCCCCTCTTGCAAATTAAATAAGTTTGTTTATCTAAGGTGACTCTAATCCTCTTCCATTGGCAAAAACCCATCACAAGGCCTCAAAAACTTGACATATTATGATGTGTATGCATAGTACAATATTGTGATTTGCATATAATGGCTTGATTGTATGCATAGGGTGTAAACAAGATACAATTTACACAACAAAGGCACGCACAACACATAAAATATAAAATAATGATCATGTTTATATGACATGAATCATGACGCAAAAGTAAGAAAAGTTTTCGTCACTAAGAGGGGGATACATTTTTATGTTAACAAACACTTAATTCTAACTCTAATACTTCTATGAGTTTCCACCCTTATCATGTATGAATCACGCACACAATCCTTATACAAGGATGTTCAAGAATAATTAAAACTTAAGGAAGTGCCATAGCACTAAACCGTGAAGCCATTTAAAGCATTTAATTCATTAAGCTTTTTAAATTGTGGCTAAAAACTAAACCAAAATGTTAACTTGTTAAGCTCTTAAGCCAGGTTTTATGCGATTTGATTTGGCTCAAACTGAACCTTTCCCCGATTGCTAAAGCTCACCTAACAATAGCTTCCCAAAGTAAAAGATAAGCACAGTACATGAGAAAACACATGTCTATTACTCATAAAACCATTTAAGGTTCCATAGCCAAACCACTAACACCACAAGACAAAACTTGTAATCTTGCATAATAAGCTTTAGTCAATCAATGTAACACCACCACCTGCACTATATGACACATACCTTGCCAAGCACAAAAAAGGTATCATACCCTCCAAGAATATACCCACTTTAAAATAGTTTCTACAGAGCTTTGTGAAACACGTGTCCATAGCTTGCCAATATTCACCATAGTACCTTTTTATAATTCAATACATTTTACAATATTTGACACTTACACTAATCCTCATGATATTTTTTAAAGGTTATAACCATTGACACCTATATGACATTCAATTTAATTTGCCCCCATTCTTTCAATTATGCAAGAAACAACTTATAATATAATAATATGCAATTATATTCTTTGCCGGCACTTCAGTTGAGCGTGCACAATGTGGTCATATATCACACATGCACAACAACTCCCGTAGAAAATATTTGAGGTTCAATATTCCCAACTTATTGAACAAATTCATAGTTCCAAACAAGATGGATATTTCTCAAATGAGGTATCAAAGCAACTTGCTCGAGGAGAATCATAAGAATCCAATGATGTTATAAGGTATTACAACTTTCTCAATTTGGGATACCATGATGGTACAACAATTAGCATGTACAAGACATCAAAGAGGGATTGCTTCTCAATTGAGAGCACTAGGGTGTTACAGCAATCAAGCTTGTACAAAATGCGTAAGAATAAGAATTAAATATAAGAATGGCAATGATCAAACCTTTCTCTATTGACAGTACCAAAAATAAGCTTGGAGGACATTTTTGTTGCAAACATTAGGTTGTATAAGAAATGCCCTTCTCCT